>NW_028322092.1:2005000-2090000 GCF_057628025.1 Oncorhynchus mykiss
ATACTAGATAAATAACAGTCAGCTGTTATAAATACTAGATAAATAACAGGCCAGAATCTAGACAGTCAGCTGTCATAAATACTAGATAAATAACAGGCCAGAATCTAGACAGTCAGCTGTCATCAATACTAGATAAATAACAGGCCAGAATCTAGACAGTCAGCTGTCATCAATACTAGATAAATAACAGTCAGCTGTTATAAATACTAGATAAATAACAGTCAGCTGTCATCAATACTAGATAAATAACAGTCAGCTGTCATCAATACTAGATAAATAACAGGCCAGAATCTAGACAGTCAGCTGTTATAAATACAAGATAAATAACAGTCAGCTGTCATCAATACTAGATAAATAACAGGCCAGAATCCAGACAGTCAGCTGTCATCAATACTAGATAAATAACAGTCAGCTGTCATCAATACTAGATAAATAACAGGCCAGAATCCAGACAGTCAGCTGTCATAAATACTAGATAAATAACAGACCAGAATCTAGACAGTCAGCTGTCATAAATACTAGATAAATAACAGTCAGCTGTTATAAATACTAGATAAATAACAGTCAGCTGTCATCAATACTAGATAAATAACAGTCAGCTGTCATAAATACTAGATAAATAACAGACCAGAATCTAGACAGTCAGCTGTCATCAATACTAGACAAATAACAGGCCAGAATCTAGACAGTCAGCTGTCATCAATACTATATAAATAACAGTCAGCTGTTATAAATACTAGATAAATAACAGTCAGCTGTCATCAATACTAGATAAATAACAGACCAGAATCTAGACAGTCAGCTGTCATCAATACTAGACAAATAACAGGCCAGAATCCAGACAGTCAGCTGTTATAAATACTAGATAAATAACAGGCCAGAATCTAGACAGTCAGCTGTCATAAATACTAGACAAATAACAGGCCAGAATCCAGACAGTCAGCTGTTATAAATACTAGATAAATAACAGTCAGCTGTCATCAATACTAGATAAATAACAGGCCAGAATCTAGACAGTCAGCTGTTATAAATACTAGGTAAATAACAGGCCAGAATCTAGACAGTCAGCTGTTATAAATACTAGATAAATAACAGTCAGCTGTCATCAATACTAGATAAATAACAGGCCGGAATCTAGACAGTCAGCTGTCATAAATACTAGATAAATAACAGGCCAGAATCCAGACAGTCAGCTGTCATAAATACTAGATAAATAACAGGAGAGGGTGGTGGGGGCGGGAGGGGGGAGGGGGGGGGGGTGAAGGGGTGAATGCGAGAGGGGTTGAGGGGAGGAGTGAGAGAGGGTGGTAGTTGGGGGGCGGTGAAGGGGTGAATGAGAGAGGGGAGTGAGAGAGATGGGTTAGGGGGGTGGTGAAGGGGAGTCCATAGGTTCCCCCTCTAATGATCTCTACATGGTTCAGTAACGGGTGCATCTATCCACCAGGCCAATATGATGTACGTTCTGCAGTCCAGCCCACACCAGACCAGCCCACACCAGACCAGCCCATACCACACCAGTCCAGCCCACACCACACCAGTCCAGCCCACACCAGACCAGTCCAGCCCACACCAGACCAGCCCACACCAGACCAGCCCACACCACACCAGTCCAGCCCACACCAGTCCAGCCCACACCAGACCAGCCCATACCACACCAGTCCAGCCCACACCAGACCAGCCCACACCACACCAGTCCAGCCCACACCAGACCAGCCCACACCAGTCCAGCCCACACCAGACCAACCCACACCAGACCAGCCCACACCACACCAGTCCAGCCCACACCAGACCAGCCCATACCACACCAGACCAGCCCACACCAGACCAGCCCACACCACACCAGACCAGCCCATACCACACCAGTCCAGCCCACACCAGACCAGCCCACACCACACCAGACCAGCCCATACCACACCAGTCCAGCCCACACCAGACCAGCCCATACCACACCTGTCCAGCCCACACCAGACCAGCCCATACCACACCAGTCCAGCCCACACCAGACCAGCCCACACCACACCAGTCCAGCCCACACCAGACCAGCCCACACCAGTCCAGCCCACACCAGACCAACCCACACCAGACCAGCCCACACCACACCAGTCCAGCCCACACCAGACCAGCCCATACCACACCAGTCCAGCCCACACCAGACCAGCCCACACCACACCAGTCCAGCCCACACCACACCAGTCCAGCCCACACCAGGCCAGCCCACACCAGTCCAGCCCACACCAGACCAGCCCACACCACACCAGACCAGCCCATACCACACCAGTCCAGCCCAAACCAGACCAGCCCATACCAAACCAGTCCAGCCCACACCAGACCAGCCCACACCACACCAGTCCACACCACACCAGGCCAGCCCACACCAGTCTAGCCCACACCAGTCCAGCCCACACAAGTCCAGCCCACACCAGTCCATTCCACACCAGGCCAGCCAACACCAGTCTAGCCCACACCAGTCCAGCCCACACCAGTCCAGCCCACACCAGACCAGCCCACACCACACCAGACCAGCCCACACCAGGCCAGCCCACACCAGTCCAGCCCACACCAGACCAGCCCACACCACACCAGTCCAGCCCACACCACACCAGTCCAGCCCACACCAGGCCAGCCAACACCAGTCCAGCCCACACCAGACCAGCCCACACCACACCAGACCAGCCCATACCACACCAGTCCAGCCCACACCAGACCAGCCCATTCCAAACCAGTCCAGCCCACACCAGACCAGCCCACACCACACCAGTCCACACCACACCAGGCCAGCCCACACCAGTCTAGCCCACACCTGTCCAGCCCACACAAGTCCAGCCCACACCAGTCCAGCCCACACCAGGCCAGCCCACACCAGTCCAGCCCACACCAGTCCAGCCCACACCACACCAGGCCAGCCCACACAAGGCCAGTCCAGCCCACACCAGTTCAGCCCACACCACACCAGTCTAGCCCACACCAGTCTAGCCCACACCAGTCCAGCCCACACCAGTCCAGCCCACACCAGTCCAGCCCACACCAGGCCAGCCCACACCAGGCCAGCCCACACCAGGCCAGCCCACACCAGTCTAGCCCACACCAGTCCAGCCCACACCAGTCCAGCCCACAACAGGCCAGCCCACACCAGGCCAGCCCACACCAGGCCAGTCCAGCCCACACCAGGCCAGCCCACACCACACCAGTTTAGCCCACACCAGGCCAGCCCACACCACACCAGTCTAGCCCACACCATTCTAGCCCACACCAGTCCAGCCCACACCAGGCCAGCCCACACCAGTCTAGCCCACACCAGGCCAGCCCACACCAGGCCAGCCCACACCAGTCCAGCCCACACAGAGTGACTGAAGGCCATTTACACAGACAGGCAGCAGACTATCAGATGGGAAGATCTCGAATACAGGGGCGGCTATATTTACAAAATGTTGCTCACATGTTTCCAGGCAACCAAGGGCTTTCCTCCTCTACTAAAACAGAGTCCAACTCCCCCACATCCTTCATTAACCTCCCCCACAGAGTCTAACACCCCCACATCATTCATTAACCTCCCCCACAGAGTCCAACACCCACACAGAGTCCAACACCCCCACATCATTCATTAACCTCCCCCATAGAGTCCAACACCCCCACAGAGTCCAACACCCCCACATCATTCATTAACCTCCCCCACAGAGTCCAACACCCCCACAGTGTCCAACACCCCCACATCATTCATTAACCACCCCCACAGAGTCCAACACCCCCACATCATTCCTTAACCGCCCCCACAGAGTCCAACACCCCCACAGTGTCCAACACCCCCAAATAATTCATTAACCGCCCCCACAGAGTCCAACACCCCCACATCATCATTCATTAACCTCCCCCACAGAGTCCAACACCCCCACATCATTCATTAACCTCCCCCACAGAGTCCAACACGCCCACAGAGTCCAACACGCCCACATCATTCATTAACCTCCCCCACAGAGGCCAACACCCCCACATCATTCATTAACATCCCCCACAGAGTCCAACACCCCCATATCATTCATTAACCGCCCCCCACAGAGTCCAACACCCCCACATCATCATTCATTAACCTCCCCCACAGAGTCCAACACCCCCACATCATTCATTAACCACCCCCACAGAGTCCAACACCCCCACAGAGTCCAACACGCCCACATCATTCATTAACCTCCCCCACAGAGGCCAACACCCCCACATCATTCATTAACATCCCCCACAGAGTCCAACACCCCCATATCATTCATTAACCGCCCCCCACAGAGTCCAACACCCCCACATCATCATTCATTAACCTCCCCCACAGAGTCCAACACCCCCACATCATTCATTAACCACCCCCACAGAGTCCAACACCCCCACAGAGTCCAACACCCCCACATCATTCATTAACCACCCCCACAGAGTCCAACACCCCCACAGAGTCCAACACCCCCACAACATCATTCATTAACCTCCCCCACAGAGTCCAACACCCCCACATCATTCATTAACCTCACCCACAGAATCCAACACCCCCACATCATTCATTAACCTCCCCCACAGAGTCCAACACCCCCATAGAGTCCAACACCCCCGTAGAGTCCAACACCCCCACATCATTCCTTAACCGCCACAATGGTGCAGCTGCTGGCTCGACCTCCGACTCAACTCACCATCATTTCAAAACAGCGCTGGGCCGACCAGGAGCAGACCGGGGACTGGATGGGCTGATAGGGGACGGGACGGGACGGGCTGTGTGTGTGTGTGTGTGTGTGTGTGCGTGTGTGTATGTGTGTGTGTGCGTGCATGCGTGCGTGTGTGTGTGGATGTGGTTCTAGACGTTGGGTTGAAGGATGTAGACGGGGGATATATATATATATATAAGGGGTCAGAGGAGATCAGTCAGTGGTCCCATAATGCCCAAACCAACAGTCCATCTCTGATACCTGGATTAGTCTCCCTCGGGGTGAGAGAGCAACCAATTACAGCCCTAATGACAAACCATGTGAGGAATGACATCAGCAGCTATCATAACAGACAGAGGGGGGGGGTTCTCACTGGCTGGGACGGAGTGTGGTGGGGGGGTGAGGGCAGGGACAGCCAGGGACAGAGAGAGAGGGGGGGGGGGCAGTGGAAAAAGTGCCGGGGCGAGTGTTCAGATGCGCAGGGACGGACGGGAACAGACAGAGAGAGAGAGAGAGGGTGGATATGTCCTTCACCCCTCTAAATCCCACCAGTCTGGAAGCTTGATTGGGAGCTGGGTCTGGGGGCCGGGGTCTGGGGGCAAGGGTCTGGGGGCAAGGGTCTGGGGGCCGGGGCTGACGGGCCAGGGGCTGGGGACTGGGGTCCGGGGGCTGAGGGGCCAGGTGCCGGGGTCTGGGGGCCGGGGACTGGGGTCCGGGGGCTGAGGGGCCGGGGGCCCGGGGTCTGGGGGCTGGGGGCTGGGGTCTGGGGGCCGGGGGCCGGGGTCTGGCTGTGTGTTTCGGGTCGTTGTCATGCTGGAAGACCCAGCCACGACCCATCTTCAATGCTCTTACTGAGGGAAGGAGGTTGTTGGCCAAGATCTCGCGATACACATGGCCCCATCCATCCTCCCCTCAATACGGTGCAGTCGTCCTGTCCCCTTTGCAGAAAAGCATCCCCAAAGAATGATGTTTCCACCTCCATGCTTCACGGTTGGGATGGTGTTCTTGGGGTTGTACTCATCCTTCTTCTTCCTCCAAACACAACGAGTGGAGTTTAGACCAAAAAGCTATATTTTTGTCTCATCAGACCACATGACCTTCTCCCAGTCCTCCTCTGGATCATCCAGATGGTCATTGGCAAACTTCAGATGGGCCTGGACATGCGCTGGCTTGAGCAGGGGGACCTTGCGTGCGCTGCAGAATTTTAATCCATGACGGCGTAGTGTGACTAATGGTTTTCTTTGAGACTGTGGTCCCAGCTCTCTTCAGGTCATTGACCAGGTCCTGCCGTGTAGTTCTGGGCTGATCCCTCACCTTCCTAATGATCATTGATGCCCCACGAGGTGAGATCTTGCATGGAGCCCCAGACCGAGGGTGATTGACCTTCATCTTGAACTTCTTCCATTTTCTAATAATTGCACCAACAGTTGTTGCCTTCAGACCAAGCTGTTTGCCTATTGTCCTGTAGCCCATCCCAGCCTTGTGCAGGTCCTTTTACAGTGCCTTGCGAAAGTATTCGCCCCCCTTGAACTTTGCGACCTTTTGCCAGATTTCAGGCTTCAAACATAAAGATATAAAAATGTATTTTTTTTGTGAAGAATCAACAACAAGTGGGACACAATCATAAAGTGGAACGACATTTATTGGATATTTCAAACTTTTTTAACAAATCAAAAACTGAAACATTGGGCGTGCAAAATTGTTCAGCCCCTTTACTTTCAGTGCAGCAAACTCTCTCCAGAAGTTCAGTGAGGATCTCTGAATGATCCAATGTTGACCTGAATGACTAATGATGATAAATACAATCCACCTGTGTGTAATCAAGTCTCCGTATAAATGCACCTGCACTGTGATAGTCTCAGAGGTCCGTTAAAAGCGCAGAGAGCATCATGAAGAACAAGGAACACACCAGGCAGGTCCGAGATACTGTTGTGAAGAAGTTTAAAGCCGGATTTGGATACAAAAAGATTTAAACATCCCAAGGAGCACTGTGCAATCGATAATATTGAAATGGAAGGAGTATCAGACCACTGCAAATCTACCAAGAATCTACCAAGACCTGGCCGTCCCTCTAAACTTTCAGCTCATACAAGGAGAAGACTGATCAGAGATGCAGCCAAGGGGCCCATGATCACTCTGGATGAACTGCAGAGATCTACAGCTGAGGTGGGAGACTCTGTCAATAGGACAACAATCAGTCGTATATTGCACAAATCTGGCCTTTATGGAAGAGTGGCAAGAAGAAAGCCATTTCTTAAAGATATCCATAAAAAGTGTTGTTTAAAGTTTGCCACAAGCCACCTGGGAGACACACCAAACATGTGGAAGAAGGTGCTCTGGTCAGATGAAACCAAAATTGAACTTTTTGGCAACAATGCAAAACGTTATGTTTGGCGTAAAAGCCACACAGCTCATCACCCTGAACACACCATCCCCACTGTCAAACATGGTGGTGGCAGCATCATGGTTTGGGCCTGCTTTTCTTCAGCAGGGACAGGGAAGATGGTTAAAATTGATGGGAAGATGGATGGAGCCAAATACAGGACCATTCTGGAAGAAAACCTGATGGAGTCTGCAAAAGACCTGAGACTGGGACGGAGATTTGTCTTCCAACAAGACAATGATCCAAAACATAAAGCAAAATCTACAATGGAATGGTTCAAAAATAAACATATCCAGGTGTTAGAATGGCCAAGTCAAAGTCCAGACCTGAATCCAATCGAGAATCTGTGGAAAGAACTGAAAACTGCTGTTCACAAATGCTCTCCATCCAACCTCACTGAGCTCGAGCTGTTTTGCAAGGAGGAATGGGAAAAAATTTCAGTCTCTCGATGTGCAAAACTGATAGAGACATACCCCAAGCGACTTACAGCTGTAATCGCAGCAAAAGGTGGCGCTACAAAGTATTAACTTAAGGGGGCTGAATAATTTTGCACGCCCAATTTTTCAGTTTTTGATTTGTTAAAAAAGTTTGAAATATCCAATAAATGTCGTTCCACTTCATGATTGTGTCCCACTTGTTGTTGATTCTTCACAAAAAAATACAGTTTTATATCTTTATGTTTGAAGCCTGAAATGTGGCAAAAGTTCGCAAAGTTCAAGGGGGCCGAATACTTTCGCAAGGCACTGTATGCTTGATGTCCTTACACAGCTCTCTGGTCTTTGCCATTGTGGAGAGGTTGGAGTCTGTTTGATTGAGTGTGTGGACAGGTGTCTTTTATACAGGTAACGAGATCAAACAGGTGCAGTTAATACAGGTAATGAGTGGAGAACAGGAGGGATCCTTAAAGAAAAACTAACAGGTCTGTGAGAGCCGGAATTCTTACTGGTTGGTAGGTGATCAAATACTTATGTCATGCAATAAAATGCAAATGAATTTGCAATACAATGTGATTTTCTGTATTTTTTGGATTCCGTGTCTCACAGTTGAAGTGTACCTATGATAAAAATTACAGACCTCTACATGCTTTGTAAGTAGGAAAACCTGCAAAATCGGCAGTGTATCAAACACTTGTTCTCCCCACTGCATTTCTATTGGTCACAGATACCTTTAAAATAAGGTAGGGGGCGTGGATCAGAAAACGAGTCAGTATCTGGTGTGGATCAGAAAACCAGTCAGCATCTGGTGTGGATCAGAACACCAGTCAGTATCTGGTGTGACCACCGTTTGCCTCGTGCAGCGAGACACATCTCCTTCACATCGAGTTGATTGTGGCCTGTGGAATGTTGTCCCCACTCCTCTTCAATGGGGTGACATGTCTAGTGAGTATGTATTTACCCCACTCCTCCTCAATGGGGTGACATGTCTAGTGAGTATGTATTTACCCCACTCCTCTTCAATGGGGTGACATGTCTAGTGAGTATGTATTTACCCCACTCCTCCTCAATGGGGTGACATGTCTAGTGAGTATGTATTTACCCCACTCCTCTTCAATGGGGTGACATGTCTAGTGAGTATGTATATACCCCACTCCTCTTCAATGGGGTGACATGTCTAGTGAGTATGTACATACCCCACTCCTCTTCAATGGGGTGACATGTCTAGTGAGTATGTATTTACCCCACTCCTCTTCAATGGGGTGACATGTCTAGTGAGTATGTATTTACCCCACTCCTCTTCAACGGGGTGACATGTCTAGTGAGTATGTATATACCCCACTCCTCTTCAATGGGGTGACATGTCTAGTGAGTATGTATTTACCCCACTCCTCTTCAATGGGGTGACATGTCTAGTGAGTATGTATTTACCCCACTCCTCCTCAATGGGGTGACATGTCTAGTGAGTATGTATTTACCCCACTCCTCTTCAACGGGGTGACATGTCTAGTGAGTATGTATTTACCCCACTCCTCTTCAATGGGGTGACATGTCTAGTGAGTATGTATTTACCCCACTCCTCTTCAATGGGGTGACATGTCTAGTGAGTATGTACATGTACTCCTTCTTCGACGGCTGAGCCAAGTCGCTGGATATTAGCGGCTGTGGATTATCCCGCTGAAACACGAGGTGATGGCGGCGGATGAATGGCACGACAATGGGGCCTCGGGATCTCGTCACGGTATCTCTGTGCTTTCAAATTGCCATCAATAAAATGCAGGGAGGGAGGGAGGGAGGGAGCTAGATAACAAGTGGCTGATGGTTCTAGGTGAGATGTTAGGAAACAGTCAATAACATGGAGCATTTGTGAGTTGAGGAGGTGTTGAGGTGTTGAGGAGGTGATACGATGCTGGTCAGTAGAGGGCAGAGGGAAGAGGGAGAAGTATAGTCTACATCCTGGTCACAGCTACATCCTGGTCAATAGAGGGAACAGTATAGCCTGGGCTACATCCTGGTCAGTAGAGGGAACAGTATAGTCTGGGCAACATCCTGGTCAGTAGAGGGAACATTGTAGTCTGGGCTACATCCTGGTCAGTAGAGGGAACAGTATAGTCTGGGCTACATCCTGGTCAGTAGAGGGAACAGTATAGTCTGGGCTACATCCTGGTCAGTAGAGGGAACAGTATAGTATGGGATACATCCTGGTCAGTAGAGGGAACAGTATAGTCTGGGCTACATCCTGGTCAGTAGAGGGAACAGTATAGTCTGGGTTACATCCTGGTCAGTAGAGGGAACAGTATAGTCTGGGCCAGATCCTGGTCAGTAGAGGGAAGAGTATAGTCTGGGCTACATCCTGGTCAGTAGAGAGAACGGTATAGTCTGGGCTACATCCTGGTCAGTAGAGGGAACAGTATAGTCTGGGCTACATCCTGGTCAGTAGAGGGAACAGCATAGTCTGGGATACATCCTGGTCAGTAGAGGGAAAAGTATAGTCTGGGCTACATCCTGGTCAGTAGAGGGAACAGTATAGTCTGGGATACATCCTGGTCAGTAGAGGGAACAGTATAGTCTGGGTTACATCCTGGTCAGTAGAGGGAACAGTATAGTCTGGGCTACATCCTGGTCAGTAGAGGGAACAGTATAGCCTGGGCTACATCCTGGTCAGTAGAGGGAACAGCATAGTCTGGGCTACATCCTGGTCAGTAGAGGGAACATTGTAGTCTGGGCTACATCCTGGTCAGTAGAGGGAACAGTATAGTCTGGGCTACATCCTGGTCAGTAGAGGGAACAGTATAGTCTGGGATACATCCTGGTAGGTAGAGGGAACAGTGAAGTCTGGGCTACATCCTGGTCAGTAGAAGGAACAGTATAGTCTGGGTTACATCCTGGTCAGTAGAGGGAACAGTATAGTCTGGGCTACATCCTGGTCAGTAGAGGGAAGAGTATAGTCTGGGCTACATCCTGGTCAGTAGAGAGAACAGTATAGTCTGGGCTACATCCTGGTCAGTAGAGGGAACAGTATAGTCTGGGCTACATCCTGGTCAGTAGAGGGAACAGCACAGTCTGGGATACATCCTGGTCAGTAGAGGGAAAAGTATAGTCTGGGCTACATCCTGGTCAGTAGAGGGAACAGTATAGTCTGGGATACATCCTGGTCAGTAGAGGGAACAGTATAGTCTGGGCTACATCCTGGTCAGTAGAGGGAACAGTATAGTCTGGGCTACATCCTGGTCAGTAGAGGGAACAGTATAGTCTGGGATACATCCTGGTCAGTAGAGGGAACAGTATAGTCTGGGCTACATCCTGGTCAGTAGAGGGAACAGTATAGTCTGGGATACATCCTGGTCAGTAGAGGGAACAGTATAGTCTGGGCTACATCCTGGTCAGTAGAGTGAACAGTATAGTCTGGGCTACATCCTGGTCAGTAGAGGGAACAGTATAGTCTGGGCTACATCCTGGTCAGTAGAGGGAACAGTATAGTCTGGGCTACATCCTGGTCAATAGAGGGAACAGTATAGTCTGAGCTACATCCTGGTCAGTAGATGGAAGAGTATAGTAGTCTGGGCTACATCCTGGTCAGTAGAGGGAACAGCATAGTCTGGGCTACATCCTGGTAAGTAGAGGGAACAGTATAGTCTGGGCTACATCCTGGTCAGTATAGGGAACAACATAGTCTGGGATACATCCTGTTCAGTAGAGGGAACAGTATAGTCTGGGCTACATCCTGGTCAGTAGAGGGAACAGTATAGTCTGGGCTACATCCTGGTCAGTAGAGGGAACAGTATAGTCTGGGCTACATCCTGGTCAGTAGAGGGAAGAGTATTGAAGTCTGGGCTACATCCTGGTCAGTAGAGGGAACAGCATAGTCTGGGCTACATCCTGGTCAGTAGAGGGAACAGCATAGTCTGGGATACATCCTGTTCAGTAGAGGGAACAGTATAGTCTGGGCTACATCCTGGTCAGTAGAGGGAACAGTATAGTCTGGGATACATCATGGTCAGTAGAGGGAACAGTATAGTCTGGGCTACATCCTGGTCAGTATAGGGGACAACATAGTCTGGGCTACATCCTGGTCAGTAGAGGGAACAGTATAGTCTGGGCTACATCCTGGTCAGTAGAGTGAACAGTATAGTCTGGGCTACATCCTGGTCAGTAGAGGGAACATTATAGTCTGGGATACATCCTGGTCAGTAGAGGGAACAGTATAGTCTGGGCTACATCCTGGTCAGTAGAGGGAACAGTATAGTAGTCTGGGCTACATCCTGGTCAGTAGAGGGAACAACATAGTCTGGGCTACATCCTGGTCAGTAGAGGGAACAGTATAGTCTGGGCTATATCCTGTTCAGTAGAGGGAACAGCATAGTCTGGGATACATCCTGTTCAGTAGAGGGAACAGTATAGTCTGGGCTACATCCTGGTCAGTAGAGGGAACAGTATAGTCTGGGATACATCCTGGTCAGTAGAGGGAACAGTAAAGTCTGGGCTACATCCTGGTCAGTAGAGGGAACAGTATAGTCTGGCCTACATCCTGGTCAGTACAGGGAACAGCATAGTCTGGGATACATCCTGGTCAGTAGAGGGAACAGTATAGTCTGGGCTACATCCTGGTCAGTAGAGGGAACAGTATAGTCTGGGCTACATCCTGGTCAGTAGAGGGAACAGTATAGTCTGGGCTACATCCTGGTCAGTTTAGGGAACAGTATAGTCTGGGATACATCCTGGTCAGTAGAGGGAACAGTATAGTCTGGGATACATCCTGGTCAGTAGAGGGAACAGTATAGTCTGGGCTACATCCTGGTCAGTAGAGGGAACAGCATAGTCTGGGATACATCCTGGTCAGTAGAGGGAAAAGTATAGTCTGGGCTACATCCTGGTCAGTAGAGGGAACAGTATAGTCTGGGATACATCCTGGTCAGTAGAGGGAACAGTATAGTCTGGGCTACATCCTGGTCAGTAGAGGGAACAGTATAGTCTGGGCTACATCCTGGTCAGTAGAGGGAACAGTATAGTCTGGGCTACATCCTGGTCAGTAGAGGGAACAGTATAGTCTGGGATACATCCTGGTCAGTAGAGGGAACAGTATAGTCTGGGATACATCCTGGTCAGTAGAGTGAACAGTATAGTCTGGGCTACATCCTGGTCAGTAGAGGGAACAGTATAGTCTGGGCTACATCCTGTTCAGTAGAGGGAACAGTATAGTCTGGGCTACATCCTGGTCAGTAGAGGGAACAGTATAGTAGTCTGGGCTACATCCTGGTCAGTAGAGGGAACAGCATAGTCTGGGATACATCCTGGTCAGTAGAGGGAAAAGTATAGTATGGGCTACATCCTGGTCAGTAGAGGGAACAGTATAATCTGGGCTACATCCTGGTCAGTAGAGGGAACAATGTAGTCTGGGTTACATCCTGTTCAGTAGAGGGAACAGTATAGTCTGGGCTACATCCTGGTCAGTAGAGGGAACAGTATAGTAGTCTGGGCTACATCCTGGTCAGTAGAGGGAACAGCATAGTCTGGGCTACATCCTGGTCAGTAGAGGGAACAGTATAGTCTGGGCTACATCCTGGTCAGTAGAGGGAACAGCATAGTCTGGGATACATCCTGGTCAGTAGAGGGAAAAGTATAGTCTGGGCTACATCCTGGTCAGTAGAGGGAACATTATAGTCTGGTTTACATCCTGGTCAGTAGAGGGAACAGTATAGTCTGGGATACATCCTGGTCAGTAGAGGGAACAGTATAGTCTGGGATACATCCTGGTCAGTACAGGGAACAGTATAGTCTGGGATACATCCTGGTCAGTAGAGGGAACAGTATAGTCTGGGCTACTTCCTGGTCAGTAGAGGGAACAGTATAGTCTGGGCTACATCCTGGTCAGTAGAGGAAACAGCATAGTCTGGGCTACATCCTGGTCAGTAGAGGGAACAGCATAGTCTGGGCTACATCCTGGTCAGTAGAGGGGACATTATAGTCTGGGCTACATCCTGGTCAGTAGAGAGAACAGTATAGTCTGGGCTACATCCTGGTCAGCAGAGGGAACAGTATAGTCTGGGCTACATCCTGGTCAGTAGAGTGAACAGTATAGTCTGGGCTACATCCTAGTCAGTAGAGGGAACAGTATAGTCTGGGCTACATCCTGGTCAGTAGAGGGAACAGTATAGTCTGGGCTACATCCTGGTCAGTAGAGGCAACAGTATATTCTGGGATACATCCTGGTCAGTAGAGGGAACAGTATAGTCTGGGCTACATCCTGGTCAGTAGAGGGAACAATATAGTCTGGGCTACATCCTGGTCAGTAGAGGGAACAGTATAGTCTGGGCTACATCCTGGTCAGTAGAGGGAACAGTATAGTAGTCTGGGCTACATCCTGGTCAGTAGATTGAACAGCATAGTCTGGGCTACATCCTGGTCAGTAGAGGGAACAGTATAGTCTGGGCTACATCCTGGTCAGTAGAGGGAACAGCATAGTCGGGGATACATCCTGGTCAGTAGAGGGAAAAGTATAGTCTGGGCTACATCCTGGTCAGTAGAGGGAACAGTATAGTCTGGGCTACATCCTGGTCAGTAGAGGGAACAGTATAGTCTGGGATACATCCTGGTCAGTAGAGGGAACAGTATAGTCTGGGATACATCCTGGTCAGTAGAGGGAACAGTATAGTCTGGGATACATCCTGGTCAGTAGAGGGAACAGTATAGTCTGGGATACATCCTGGTCAGTAGGGTGAACAGTATAGTCTGGGCTACATCCTGGTCAGTAGAGGGAACAGTATAGTCTGGGCTACATCCTGTTCAGTAGAGGGAACAGCATAGTCTGGGCTACATCCTGGTCAGTAGAGGGAACAGTATAGTAGTCTGGGCTACATCCTGGTCAGTAGAGGGAACAGCATAGTCTGGGATACATCCTGGTCAGTAGAGGGAACAGTATAGTCTGGGCTACATCCTGGTCAGTAGAGGGAACAGCATAGTCTGGGATACATCCTGGTCAGTAGAGGGAAAAGTATAGTCTGGGCTCTATCCTGGTCAGTAGAGGGAACAGTATAATCTGGGCTACATCCTGGTCAGTAGAGGGAACAGTATAGTCTGGGCTACATCCTGTTCAGTAGAGGGAACAGTATAGTCTGGGCTACATCCTGGTCAGTAGAGGGAACAGTATAGTAGTCTGGGCTACATCCTGGTCAGTAGAGGGAACAGCATAGTCTGGGCTACATCCTGGTCAGTAGAGGGAACAGTATAGTCTGGTTTACATCCTGGTCAGTAGAGGGAACAGTATAGTCTGGGATACATCCTGGTCAGTAGAGGGAACAGTATAGTCTGGGATACATCCTGGTCAGTAGAGTGAACAGTATAGTCTGGGCTACATCCTGGTCAGTAGAGGGAACAGCATAGTCTGGGATACATCCTGGTCAGTAGAGGGAAAAGTATAGTCTTGGCTACATCCTGGTCAGTAGAGGGAACAGTATAGTCTGGGATACATCCTGGTCAGTAGAGGGAACAGTATAGTCTGGGCTACATCCTGGTCAGTAGAGGGAACAGTATAGTCTGGGCTACATCCTGGTCAGTAGAGTGAACAGTATAGTCTGGGCTACATCCTGGTCAGTAGAGGGAACAGTATAGTCTGGGATACATCCTGGTCAGTAGAGGGAACAGTATAGTCTGGGATACATCCTGGTCAGTAGAGTTAACAGTATAGTCTGGGCTACATCCTGGTCAGTAGAGGGAACAGTATAGTCTGGGCTTCATCCTGGTCAGTAGAGGGAACAGTATAGTCTGGGCTACATCCTGGTCAGTTGAGGGAACAGTATAGTCTGGGATACATCCTGGTCAGTAGAGGGAACAGTATAGTCTGGGATACATCCTGGTCAGTAGAGGGAACAGTATAGTCTGGGATACATCCTGGTCAGTAGAGGGAACAGTATAGTAGTCTGGGCTACATCCTGGTCAGTAGAGGGAACAGCATAGTCTGGGCTACATCCTGGTCAGTAGAGGGAACAGTATAGTCTGGGCTACATCCTGGTCAGTAGAGGGAACAGCATTCAGAAGTCCAGCTTTATTAGCCTAAACTAACGAGACCCAAACATTCAGAAGTCCAGCTTTATTAGCCTAAAGTAACGAGACCCAAACATTCAGAAGTCCAGCTTAATTAGCCTAAAGTAACGAGACCCAAACATTCAGAAGTCCAGCTTAATTAGCCTAAACTAACGAGACCCAAACATTCAGAAGTCCAGTTTAATTAGCCTAAAGTAACAAGGCATAAACCCTAAATAACAGCTACAGTCCAGCCTAAACACACACAGGAATCCATTCCAGATTGGAGGAGAGAGAGAGAGAGAGAGAGAGAGAGACAGAGAGAGAGACACAGAGAGAGAGCGAGAGAGAGGGAGAGAGAGAGAGAGACAGAGAGAGAGAGAGAGAGACAGAGAGAGAGAGGGAGAGAGAGAGAGAGGGAGAGAGAGAGATAGGGAGAGAGAGAGGGGGAGAGAGAGAGAGAGAGAGAGAGAGAGAGAGAGGGAGAGAGAGAGAGAGAGAGAGAGAGAGGGAGAGGGAGAGAGGGGGAGAGAGAGGGGGAGAGAGAGAGAGAGAGAGAGGGAGAGGGGGAGAGGGAGAGGGAGAGAGGGAGAGGGGGAGAGGGAGAGAGGGAGAGAGTGAGAGAGGGAGAGAGAGCTTCACTTTACACATCAACAATGCATCATACTGTCAGACCCAATCAGTGCTTCAGCTCTGTCTTGTTTGAGTTAGTTACATATTTCATGATTATAAAACGCAGTGTGATTAGTTTGTTTCTGCAAATTATTAATTTATTAAGATAATCAGAGTCATCAACAAACACTTCCTACAGGGTTGTACATTAAAGGGATATTCCCATAGACTTCCTACAGGGTTGTACATTAAAGGGATATTCCCATAGACTTCCTACAGGGTTGTACATTAAAGGGATATTCCCATAGACTTCCTACATGGTTGTACATTAAAGGGATATTCCCATAGACTTCCTACAGGGTTGTACATTAAAGGGATATTCCCATAGACTTCCTACAGGGTTGTATATTAAAGGGATATTCCCATAGACTTCCTACAGGGTTGTATATTAAAGGGATATTCCTACAGGGTTGTATATTAAAGGGATATTCCCATAGACTTCCTACAGGGTTGTATTTTAAAGGGATATTCCCATAGACTTCCTACAGGGGTTGTACATTAAAGGGATATTCCCATTGTAGGTCACTAGGGCTCTGGTTTAAAGTAGGGCACTAGGGCTCTGGTCTAAAGTAGGGCACTAGGGCTCTGGTCTAAAGTAGGGCGCTAGGGCTCTGGTCTAAAGTAGGGCACTAGGGCTCTGGTCTAAAGTAGGGCACTAGGGCTTTGGTCTAAAGTAGGTCACTAGGGCTCTGGTCTAAAGTAGGGCGCTAGGGCTTTGGTCTAAAGTAGGGCACTAGGGCTCTGGTCTAAAGTAGGGCACTAGGGCTCTGGTCTAAAGTAGGGCTCTAGGGCTCTGGTCTAAAGTAGGGCACTAGGGCTCTGGTCTAAAGTAGGGCACTAGGGCTCTGGTCTAAGGTAGGACACTAGGGCTCTGGTAACATTGACATTAACATGGACATGCTCTGGGCGTGTCGGCCCGTGGAGTGTGTCGGGCCGTAACTTAACTCTGGATCAGATTCTAATGAAATGGGAGACCCCAGGGAGAGAGAGACGTGGATATCTCTCCGGGTGGTATCCATTAGTACGGCGCTTGACAGAGAGGAGGTTCAGTCCATAGTTACTATTGGATGTATGCTCTTTTCTATGTTAAAACTTCTTCGGGGTAGGGGGCAGCATTTTCGCTTTTGGATAAATAGCGTGCCCAAATTCAACTGCCTGCTACTCATGCCAAGAAAATTAGACATGCATATTATTAGTAGATTTGGATAGAAAACACTCTGAAGTTTCTAAAACTGTTTGAATCATGTCTGTGAGTATAACAGAACTTATGTAGCAGGCGAAACCCCGAGGACAAACCATTCAGATTTTTTTTTGTTTTGAGGTCACTGTCTATTCAATGAGTTTTCATTGGGAAACCAGATTTCTAAGGGACTTGTTTGCAGTTCCTTCCGCTTCCACTGGATGTCACCAGTCTTTAGAAATTGTTTGAGTTTTTTCCTTTGTGTAATGAAGAAGTACGGCCATCTTGAACAAGTGTCACGTCATGTGTACTGTTTGACAGAGGCGCAAGACCAGAAAGCATGCTTCAGTTTGTTTTTCTTCCTGTATTGAAAACAGATCATCCCGTCTTCAATTTTATCGATTATTTACGTTAAAAAATACCTAAAGTTGTATTACAAAAGTAGTTTGAGATGTTTTGGCAAAGTTTACAGGCAACTTTTGAGATATTTTGTAGTAGTATTTTGTAGTATTATGTAGACGTTGGTCAAGTTGTTTTTCTGGATCAAAAACGCCAAATAAAGGACATTTTGGATATGTATTGACGGAACTAATCGAACATAAGGACCATTTGTGATGTTTATGGGACATTATTGGAGTGACAACAAAAGAAGCTCGTCAAAGGTAAGGCATGTCTTATATTTTATATCTGCGTTTTGTGTCGCGCCTGCAGGATTGAAATATGCTACTTTCTCATTGTTTAATGTTGTGCTATCAAACTCAGACAGACCAACCACATAATAAATACCTGGGACAGAGGAGAACGTCAGCCTTACAGACCAACCACCTAATAAATACCTGGACAGAGGAGAACGTCAGCCTTACAGACCAACCACCTAATAAATACCTGGACAGAGGAGAACGTCAGCAAGCCTTACAGACCAACCACCTAATAAATACCTGGACAGAGGAGAACGTCAGCCTTACAGACCAACCACCTAATAAATACCTGGACAGAGGAGAACGTCAGCAAGCCTTACAGACCAACCACCTAATAAATACAGAGGAGAACGTCAGCCTTACAGACCAACCACCTAATAAATACCTGGACAGAGGAGAACGTCAGCCTTACAGACCAACCACCTAATAAATACCTGGACAGAGGAGAACGTCAGCCTTACAGACCAACCACCTAATAAATACCTGGACAGAGGGGAACGTCAGCCTTACAGACCAACCACCTAATAAATACAGAGGAGAACGTCAGCAAGCCTTACAGACCAACCACCTAATAAATACAGAGGAGAATGTCAGCCTTACAGACCAACCACCTAATAAATACCTGGACAGAGGAGAACGTCAGCCTCACAGACCAACCACCTAATAAATACAGAGGAGAACGTCAGCCTTACAGACCAACCACCTAATAAATACCTGGACAGAGGAGAACGTCAGCCTTACAGACCAACCACCTAATAAATACCTGGACAGAGGAGAACGTCAGCCTTACAGACCAACCACCTAATAAATACCTGGACAGAGGAGAACGTCAGCCTTACAGACCAACCACCTAATAAATACCTGGACAGAGGAGAACGTCAGCCTTACAGACCAACCACCTAATAAATACCTGGACAGAGGAGAACGTCAGCCTTACAGACCAACCACCTAATAAATACCTGGACAGAGGAGAACGTCAGCCTTACAGACCAACCACCTAATAAATACAGAGGAGAACGTCAGCCTTACAGACCAACCACCTAATAAATACAGAGGAGAACGTCAGCCTTACAGACCAACCACCTAATAAATACCTGGACAGAGGAGAACGTCAGCCTTACAGACCAACCACCTAATAAATACCTGGACAGAGGAGAACGTCAGCCTTACAGACCAACCACCTAATAAATACCTAGACAGAGGAGAACGTCAGCCTTACAGACCAACCACCTAATAAATACAGAGGAGAACGTCAGCCTTACAGACCAACCACCTAATAAATACCTGGACAGAGGAGAACGTCAGCCTTACAGACCAACCACCTAATAAATACCTAGACAGAGGAGAACGTCAGCCTTACAGACCAACCACCGAATAAATACCTGGGACAGAGGAGAACGTCAGCCTTACAGACCAACCACCTAATAAATACCTGGACAGAGGAGAACGTCAGCCTTACAGACCAACCACCTAATAAATACCTGGGACAGAGGAGAACGTCAGCCTTACAGACCAACCACCTAATAAATACCTGGACAGAGGAGAACGTCAGCCTTACAGACCAACCACCTAATAAATACCTGGACAGAGGAGAACGTCAGCCTTACAGACCAACCACCTAATAAATACCTGGACAGAGGAGAACGTCAGCCTTACAGACCAACCACCTAATAAATACAGAGGAGAACGTCAGCCTTACAGACCAACCACCTAATAAATACCTGGACAGAGGAGAACGTCAGCCTTACAGACCAACCACCTAATAAATACAGAGGAGAACGTCAGCCTTACAGACCAACCACCTAATAAATACCTGGACAGAGGAGAACGTCAGCCTTACAGACCAACCACCTAATAAATACAGAGGAGAACGTCAGCCTTACAGACCAACCACCTAATAAATACCTGGGACAGAGGAGAACGTCAGCCTTACAGACCAACCACCTAATAAATACAGAGGAGAACGTCAGCCTTACAGACCAACCACCTAATAAATACCTGGACAGAGGAGAACGTCAGCCTTACAGACCAACCACCTAATAAATACCTGGACAGAGGAGAACGTCAGCCTTACAGACCAACCACCTAATAAATACCAGGACAGAGGAGAACGTCAGCCTTACAGACCAACCACCTAATAAATACCTGGACAGAGGAGAACGTCAGCCTTACAGACCAACCACCTAATAAATACAGAGGAGAACGTCAGCCTTACAGACCAACCACCTAATAAATACCTGGGACAGAGGAGAACGTCAGCCTTACAGACCAACCACCTAATAAATACCTGGACAGAGGAGAACGTCAGCCTTACAGACCAACCACCTAATAAATACCTGGACAGAGGAGAACGTCAGCCTTACAGACCAACCACATAATAAATACCTGGACAGAGGAGAACGTCAGCCTTACAGACCAACCACCTAATAAATACCTGGACAGAGGAGAACGTCAGCCTTACAGACCAACCACCTAATAAATACCTGGACAGAGGAGAACGTCAGCCTTACAGACCAACCACCTAATAAATACAGAGGAGAACGTCAGCCTTACAGACCAACCACCTAATAAATACCTGGACAGAGGAGAACGTCAGCCTTACAGACCAACCACCTAATAAATACCTGGACAGAGGAGAACGTCAGCCTTACAGACCAACCACCTAATAAATACCTGGACAGAGGAGAACGTCAGCCTTACAGACCAACCACCTAATAAATACCTGGACAGAGGAGAACGTCAGCCTTACAGACCAACCACCTAATAAATACCTGGACAGAGGAGAACGTCAGCCTTACAGACCAACCACCTAATAAATACCTGGACAGAGGAGAACGTCAGCCTTACAGACCAACCACCTAATAAATACAGAGGAGAACGTCAGCCTTACAGACCAACCACCTAATAAATACAGAGGAGAACGTCAGCCTTACAGACCAACCACCTAATAAATACCTGGACAGAGGAGAACGTCAGCCTTACAGACCAACCACCTAATAAATACCTGGACAGAGGAGAACGTCAGCCTTACAGACCAACCACCTAATAAATACCTAGACAGAGGAGAACGTCAGCCTTACAGACCAACCACCTAATAAATACAGAGGAGAACGTCAGCCTTACAGACCAACCACCTAATAAATACCTGGACAGAGGAGAACGTCAGCCTTACAGACCAACCACCTAATAAATACCTAGACAGAGGAGAACGTCAGCCTTACAGACCAACCACCGAATAAATACCTGGGACAGAGGAGAACGTCAGCCTTACAGACCAACCACCTAATAAATACCTGGACAGAGGAGAAGGTCAGCCTTACAGACCAACCACCTAATAAATACCTGGGACAGAGGAGAACGTCAGCCTTACAGACCAACCACCTAATAAATACCTGGACAGAGGAGAACGTCAGCCTTACAGACCAACCACCTAATAAATACCTGGACAGAGGAGAACGTCAGCCTTACAGACCAACCACCTAATAAATACCTGGACAGAGGAGAACGTCAGCCTTACAGACCAACCACCTAATAAATACAGAGGAGAACGTCAGCCTTACAGACCAACCACCTAATAAATACCTGGGACAGAGGAGAACGTCAGCCTTACAGACCAACCACCTAATAAATACAGAGGAGAACGTCAGCCTTACAGACCAACCACCTAATAAATACCTGGACAGAGGAGAACGTCAGCCTTACAGACCAACCACCTAATAAATACAGAGGAGAACGTCAGCCTTACAGACCAACCACCTAATAAATACCTGGGACAGAGGAGAACGTCAGCCTTACAGACCAACCACCTAATAAATACAGAGGAGAACGTCAGCCTTACAGACCAACCACCTAATAAATACCTGGACAGAGGAGAACGTCAGCCTTACAGACCAACCACCTAATAAATACCTGGACAGAGGAGAACGTCAGCCTTACAGACCAACCACCTAATAAATACCAGGACAGAGGAGAACGTCAGCCTTACAGACCAACCACCTAATAAATACCTGGACAGAGGAGAACGTCAGCCTTACAGACCAACCACCTAATAAATACAGAGGAGAACGTCAGCCTTACAGACCAACCACCTAATAAATACCTGGGACAGAGGAGAACGTCAGCCTTACAGACCAACCACCTAATAAATACCTGGACAGAGGAGAACGTCAGCCTTACAGACCAACCACCTAATAAATACCTGGACAGAGGAGAACGTCAGCCTTACAGACCAACCACATAATAAATACCTGGACAGAGGAGAACGTCAGCCTTACAGACCAACCACCTAATAAATACCTGGACAGAGGAGAACGTCAGCCTTACAGACCAACCACCTAATAAATACCTGGACAGAGGAGAACGTCAGCCTTACAGACCAACCACCTAATAAATACAGAGGAGAACGTCAGCCTTACAGACCAACCACCTAATAAATACCTGGACAGAGGAGAACGTCAGCCTTACAGACCAACCACCTAATAAATACCTGGACAGAGGAGAACGTCAGCCTTACAGACCAACCACCTAATAAATACAGAGGAGAACATCAGCCTTACAGACCAACCACCTAATAAATACAGAGGAGAACGTCAGCCTTACAGACCAACCACCTAATAAATACAGAGGAGAACGTCAGCCTTACAGACCAACCACCTAATAAATACCTGGACAGAGGAGAACGTCAGCCTTACAGACCAACCACCTAATAAATACAGAGAACGTCAGCCTTACAGACCAACCACCTAATAAATACAGAGGAGAACGTCAGCCTTACAGACCAACCACCTAATAAATACAGAGAACGTCAGCAAGCCTTACAGTAGGTGGATTTACTACTGTTATTACTCTCACTCAACCTATCACCTCTGTCCCACACACACACACAATCCACACCGCACACACACACCCTCACACACACACACACACCCCATCCACACACACACACCCTGAAACACACACCCTGACACACACACACACACCCTGACACACACACTCACCATCCACACCGCACACACACATACACACACACACACACACACACACACACACACACACACACACACACACACACACACACACCCTGACACACACACACATACTGACACACACACACGCATCCTGACACACACACAAACACACCCTGACACACACCCACACACACCTGTAGTGGTGTAGTAGTGTAGTAGTGTAGTAACCGTAGTAACCGTGGCCAAGTGCTCTGGGTTCTTCACAAGGCATCGCTTCAGGAAGTGTCTGAATCCGTCTGTCCACAGCTCTGACTTACGGAAGGTCTGAGGAAGGATCGTGGCAATCATGAAAAGGGCAGGTCTGCTGAAAAGAAAATAGAGGAGAGAGGAAGTGGGACATGAGAGACACACGGTCAGAAACAGAGAGGAGAGAGGGACATGAGAGGGACACGGTTAGAAACAGAGAGGAGAGAGGGACATGAGAGACACGGTTAGAAACAGAGAGGAGAGAGGAGAGAGGATCATGAGAGACACATGGTTAGAAACTGAGAGGAGAGGGACATGAGAGACACACGGGCAGAAACAGAGAGGAGAGAGGGACATGAGAGACACACGGGCAGAAACAGAGAGGAGAGAGGGACATGAGAGACACGGTTAGAAACAGAGAGGAGAGAGGGACATGAGAGACCCACGGTTAGAAACAGAGAGGAGAGAGGGACATGAGAGACACACGGGCAGAAACAGAGAGGAGAGAGGGACATGAAAGACCCACGGTTAGAAACAGAGAGGAGAGAGGGACATGAGAGACACGGTTAGAAACAGAGAGGAGAGAGGAGAGAGGGACATGAGAGACACACGGTTAGAAACAGAGAGGAGAGAGGGACATGAGAGACACACGGGCAGAAACAGAGAGGAGAGAGGGACATGAGACACACGGTTAGAAACAGAGAGGAGAGAGGGACACACGGTTAGAAACAGAGAGGAGAGAGGGACATGAGTGACACACGGGCAGAAACAGAGAGGAGAGAGAGACATGAGAGACACACGGGCAGAAACAGAGAGGAGAGAGGGACATGAGAGACACATGGTTAGAAACAGAGAGGAGAGAGGGACACACGGTTAGAAACAGAGAGGAGAGAGGGACACACGGTTAGAAACAGAGAGGAGAGAGGGACGCACGGTTAGAAACAGAGAGGAGAGAGGGACACACGGTTAGAAACAGAGAGGAGAGAGAGACATGAGAGACACACGGTTAGAAACAGAGAGGAGAGAGGGGCATGAGAGACACAGTTAGAAACAGAGAGGAGAGAGGGACATGAGAGACACACGGTTAGAAACAGAGAGGAGAGAGGGACATGAGAGACACACGGGCAGAAACAGAGAGGAGAGAGAGACACATGGTTAGAAACAGAGAGGAGAGAGGGACATGAGAGACACACGGGCAGAAACAGAGAGGAGAGAGGGACATGAGAGACACACGGTTAGAAACAGAGAGGAGAGAGGGACACACGGTTAGAAACAGAGACAAGAGAGGGACATGAGAGACCCACGGTTAGAAACAGAGAGGAGAGAGAGACATGAGAGACACACGGTTAGAAACAGAGAGGAGAGAGAGACATGAGAGACACACGGTTAGAAACAGAGAGGAGAGAGGAGAGAGGGACATGAGAGACACACGGGCAGAAACAGAGAGGAGAGAGGGACATGAGAGACCCACGGTTAGAAACAGAGAGGAGAGAGGGACACACGGTTAGAAATAGAGAGGAGAGAGGGACATGAGAGACACAGTTAGAAACAGAGAGGAGAGAGGGACATGAGAGACACACGGTTAGAAACAAAGAGGAGAGAGGAGAGAGGGACATGAGAGACACACGGTTAGAAACAGAGAGGAGAGAGGAGAGAGGGAGGGAGGGACACACGGTTAGAAACAGAGAGGAGAGAGGAGAGAGGAGAGAGGGACATGAGAGACACATGGTTAGAAACAGAGGAGAGAGAGACATGAGAGACACATGGTTAGAAACAGAGAGGAGAGAGGGACATGAGAGACACAGTTAGAAACAGAGAGGAGAGAGGGACATGAGAGACACATGGTTAGAAACAGAGAGGAGAGAGAGACATGAGAGACACATGGGCAGAAACAGAGAGGAGAGAGGGACATGAGAGACACACGGTTAGAAACAGAGAGGAGAGAGGAGAGAGGAGAGAGGGACATGAGAGACACATGGTTAGAAACAGAGGAGAGAGAGACATGAGAGACACATGGTTAGAAACAGAGAGGAGAGAGGGACATGAGAGACACAGTTAGAAACAGAGAGGAGAGAGGGACATGAGAGACACATGGTTAGAAACAGAGAGGAGAGAGAGACATGAGAGACACACGGGCAGAAACAGAGAGGAGAGAGGGACATGAGAGACACACGGGCAGAAACAGAGAGGAGAGAGGGACATGAGAGACACACGGTTAGAAACAGAGAGGAGAGAGGAGAGAGGGACGTGAGAGACATGGTTAGAAACAGAGAGGAGAGAGAGACATGAGAGACACACGGTTAGAAACAGAGAGGAGAGAGGGACATGAGAGACACACGGGCAGAAACAGAGAGGAGAGAGGGACATGAGAGACACACGGTTAGAAACAGAGAGGAGAGAGGGACATGAGAGACACACGGTTAGAAACAGAGAGAGTGAGAGAAAAGAGAGAACATACAGGAGAACCCTTGGTGCCTGAGGTCCAGGCAAATAAACACATCACCCTTCCATCCCTCCGTCTCTATCGGACTGTAAATCTGGCGAACAAATTTGAAAGGGGTCTAGGATTACTACCGTGACAGAGATCCAGGAAACGGGCCCCATCTGCTACCAATGGAGACACTTCCATTCCATTTCCTCCCTGTAAAAGGCATGGCGGAGAGGGGGAGGGAGGAGGAAGGGAGGGAGAGGAGAGGAGGGGAGGGAGGGAGGGAGGGAGGGAGGGAGGGAGGGAGGGAGGGAGGGAGGGAGGGAGGGAGGAGAGGAGAGGAGAGGAGAGGGGAGGGGAGGGAGGGAGGGAGGGAGGGAGGGAGGGGAGAGGAGAGGAGAGGAGAGGGAGGGAGGGAGGGAGGGAGGGAGGGAGGGAGGGAGGGAGGGAGGGAGGGAGGGAGGGAGAGGAGAGGAGAGGAGAGGAGAGGAGAGGAGAGGAGGCAGGGAGGGAGGGAGGGAGGGAGGGAGAGGAGAGGAGAGGAGAGGAGAGGAGGCAGGGAGGGAGGGAGGGAGGGAGGGAGGGAGGGAGGGAGGGAGGGAGGGAGGGAGGGAGGGAGGGAGGGAGGGAGGGAGGTAGGGAAGTGAGTGAGTGAGTGTGTGAGTGAGTGAGTGAGTGAGTGAGTGAGTGAGTGAGTGAGATAAATAAAGCTAATCTCTTTAAAGGTAAGTGTTTTGGAAACCTCTGAATCTGCTCTTCCTGATACTATATATAAATCACCTGACTGTAGGAGGATTCTACCTGGGCTGTAATGTGCTGGGAGATGGAGAGTTCAACTATGAAATTTCATTTATTTTACCTTTATTTAACTAGGCAAGTCAGTTAAGAACAAATTCTTATTTTCAATGACGGCCTAGGAACAGTGGGTTAACTGGCCTAGGAATAGAGGGGGAGGTGACGGGGCCTTTAGACAGCATCACACCCTCACATCGTCCCAGCCAGCCAGACAACCAGCCCAGCCCTGAGCTCTGAGCCTGTATATTTAGAGGGTCATAGGCCACCGTAAGTCTCAGGTCCAGAAGCCCTGAGACCCAGGTCAGTGGTTCTGTTTCACTCAGGTCCAGAAGCCCTGAGACCCAGGTCAGTGGTTCTGTATGACTCAGGTCCAGAAGCCCTGAGACCCAGGTCAGTGGTTCTGTATCACTCAGGTCCAGAAGCCCTGAGACCCAGGTCAGTGGTTCTGTATGACTCAGGTCCAGAAGCACTGAGACCCAGGTCAGTGGTTCTGTATCACTCAGGTCCAGAAGCCCTGAGACCCAGGTCAGTGGTTCTGTATTACTCTGGGTCCAGAAGGTCTGTCTGTCTGTCTGTCTGTCTGTCTGCCTCCTCAGGGACATGATGTCTGTCTGTCTGTCTGTCTGTCTGTCTGTCTGTCTGTCTGTCTGTCTGCCTCCTCAGGGACATGGTGTCTGTCTGTCTGTCTGTCTGTCTGTCTGTCTGTCTGTCTCCTCAGGGACATGGTGTCTGTCTGTCTGTCTGTCTGTCTGTCTGTCTGTCTGTCTGTCTGTCTCCTTAGGGACATGGTGTCTGTCTGTCTCCTCAGGGACATGGTGTCTGTCTCCTCAAGGACATGGTGTCTGTCTCCTCGGGGACATGGTGTCTGTCTCCTCGGGGACATGGTGTCTGTCTCCTCAGGGACATGGTGTCTGTCTCCTCAGTGACATGGTGTCTGTCTGTCTCCTCAGGGACATGGTGTCTGTCTGTCTCCTCAGGGACATGGTGTCTGTCTCCTCAGGAACATGGTGTCTGTCTGTCTCCTCAGGGACATGGTGTCTGTCTGTCTCCTCAGGGACATGGTGTATGTCTGTCACCTCAGGGACATGGTGTCTGTCTCCTCAGGGACATGGTGTCTGTCTCCTCAGGGACATGGTGTCTGTCTCCTCAGGGACATGGTGTCTGTCTCCTCGGGGACTTGGTGTCTGTCTCCTCAGGGACATGGTGTATGTCTGTCTCCTCAGGGACATGGTGTCTGTCTCCTCAGGGACATGGTGTCTGTCTGTCTCCTCAGGGACATGGTGTCTGTCTCCTCAGGGACATGGTGTCTGTCTCCTCAGGGACATGGTGTCTGTCTCCTCGGGGACTTGGTGTCTGTCTCCTCAGGGACATGGTGTCTGTCTGTCTCCTCAGGGACATGGTGTCTGTCTGTCTCCTCAGGGACATGGTGTCTGTATGTCTCCTCAGGGACATGGTGTCTGTCTCCTCAGGGACATGGTGTGTGCCCGGTCAGGCTGGTCTGAATAAGCGCTGGGACAGAAATAGTCAAGTGTTTAATTTTAACTGAGTTAACTAATCAGAAGTCATTATAGACCATGTCTAGCCAGAACAACAACAAAGGTCGTAGAGAGGCTTGGGGCCTGACACCGGGACGACAGAGCAGGCTCAGGGCCTGACACTGGGACGACAGAGCAGGCTCAGGGCCTGACACCGGGACGACAGTGCAGGCTCGGGGCCTGACACCGGGACGACAGAGCAGGCTCGGGGCCTGGCACCGGGACGACAGAGCAGGCTCGGGGCCTGACACCGGGACGACAGACCAGGCTCAGGGCCTGACACCAGGCTCGGGGCCTGGCACCGGGACGACAGAGCAGGCTCGGGGCCTGACACCGGGACGACAGAGCAGGCTCGGGGCCTGACACCGGGACGACAGTGCAGGCTCGGGGCCTCACACCAGGCTCAGGGCCTGACACCGGGACGACAGAGCAGGCTCGGGGCCTGACACCGGGACGACAGTGCAGGCTCGGGGCCTGACACCGGGACGACAGAGCAGGCTCAGGGCCTGACACCAGGCTCGGGGCCTGGCACCGGGATGACAGAGCAGGCTCGGGGCCTGACACCGGGACGACAGAGCAGGCTTGGGGCCTGACACCGGGACGACAGAGCAGGCTCAGGGCCTGACACCAGGCTCGGGGCCTGGCACCGGGACGACAGAGCAGGCTCGGGGCCTGACACCGGGACGACAGAGCAGGCTCGGGGCCTGACACCGGGACGACAGAGCAGGCTCGGGGCCTGACACCGGGACGACAGAGCAGGCTCGGGTCCTGACACCGGGACAACAAAGCAGGCTCGGGGCCTGACACCGGGACAACAGAGCAGGCTCGGGGCCTGATACCGGGACGACAGAGCAGGCCCACTCTGTTACTAAGGACCTCTGTTAGGCCTCTTGAATCTCTGCTCCAGCCACTGTGTCTCAATACAAGCCCTGAGGCAACATTTGTCTTCTCTTCTCCTAGTGGGAGATAACGTGGTTCTGATGGCCAGTCAGTCAGTGATCTCTGTTACCAGAACTCTCTTCTCCTAGTGGGAGATAACGTGGTTCTGATGACCAGTCAGTCAGTGATCTCTGCACCCAGAACTCTCTTCTCCTAGAGGGAGATAACGTGTTTCTGATGGCCAGTCAGTCAGTGATCTCTGCTCCCAGAACTCTCTTCTCCTAGTGGGAGATAACGTGTTTCTGATGGCCAGTCAGTCAGTGATGTCTGCACCCAGAACTCTCCTCTCCTAGAGGGAGATAACGTGGTTCTGATGACCAGTCAGTCAGTGATCTCTGCACCCAGAACTCTCTTCTCCTAGTGGGAGATAACGTGGTTCTGATGACCAGTCAGTCAGTGATCTCTGCACCCAGAACTCTCTTCTCCTAGAGGGAGATAACGTGTTTCTGATGGCCAGTCAGTCAGTGATCTCTGCACCCAGAACTCTCCTCTCCTTATCAGTGGGAGATAATCAGGCATTTCTGAAGGAGGTGGTAGCTATCTGGGCTGTAGATAAAACACAATGCTTTTATAACACAGGGCTTTGTCACTTCCATGAGGATGGGGGTCGGAGGGGAAATACAGGCCCTAAAGCATGACCTTTGACCTGACCAGCCAAGGTCACAGGATAAACAGGCTGGTAAGGCTGTGGCGGATGGGCTGGTAAACAGTCAGGCATGAAAAACAGACTGGTAACGCTGTGGCGGATGGGCTGGTAAACAGTCAGTCAGGATAAACAGCCTGTCATAATAAACAGTCAGTCAGGATAAACAGAGTCATGATATACAGGCAGTCATGATATACAGAGTCATGATATACAGGCAGTCATGATATACAGAGTCATGATAAACAGCCTGTCATGATAAACAGTCAGTCAGGATAAACAGAGTCATGATATACAGGCAGTCATGATATACAGAGTCATGATATACAGGCAGTCATGATATACAGAGTCATGATAAACAGTCTGTCCAGATAAACAGTCAGGCATGAAAAACAGGCGGTAAGGCTGTGGCGGATGGGCTGATAAACAGTCAGGCATGAAAAACAGGCGGTAAGGCTGTGGCGGATGGGCTGATAAACAGTCAGTCATGATGAACAGGCAGTAAGGCTGTGGCGGATGGGCTGATAACCAGTCAGTCATGATGAACAGGCGGTAAGGCTGTGGCGGATGGGCTGATAACCAGTCAGTCATGAAGAACAGGCGGTAAGGCAGTGGCGGATGGGCTGATAACCAGTCAGTCATGAAGAACAGGCGGTAAGGCAGTGGCGGATGGGCTGATAACCAGTCAGTCATGAAGAACAGGCGGTAAGGCTGTGGCGGATGGGCTGATAACCAGTCAGTCATGATGGACAGGCGGTAAGGCTGTGGCGGATGGGCTGATAACCAGTCAGTCATGATGAACAGGCGGTAAGGCAGTGGCGGATGGGCTGATAAACAGTCAGTCATGATGAACAGTCAGTCCAGATAAACAGTCAGTCATGATGAACAGGCGGTAAGGCTGTGGCGGATGGGCTGATAAACAGTCAGTCATGATGAACAGGCGGTAAGGCTGTGGCGGATGGGCTGATAACCAGTCAGTCATGATGAACAGGCGGTAAGGCTGTGGCGGATGGGCTGATAACCAGTCAGTCATGAAGAACAGGCGGTAAGGCAGTGGCGGATGGGCTGATAACCAGTCAGTCATGATGGACAGGCGGTAAGGCTGTGGCGGATGGGCTGATAACCAGTCAGTCATGATGAACAGGCGGTAAGGCTGTGGCGGATGGGCTGATAACCAGTCAGTCATGATGAACAGGCGGTAAGGCTGTGGCGGATGGGCTGATAACCAGTCAGTCATGATGAACAGTCGGTAAGGCTGTGGCGGATGGGCTGATAACCAGTCAGTCATGATGAACAGGCGGTAAGGCTGTGGCGGATGGGCTGATAACCAGTCAGTCATGATGAACAGGCGGTAAGGCTGTGGCGGATGGGCTGATAACCAGTCAGTCATGATGAACAGGCGGTAAGGCAGTGGCGGATGGGCTGATAACCAGTCAGTCATGATGAACAGGCGGTAAGGCTGTGGCGGATGGGCTGATAACCAGTCAGTCATGATGAACAGGCGGTAAGGCTGTGGTGGATGAGCTGATAACCAGTCAGTCATGATGAACAGGCGGTAAGGCTGTGGTGGATGAGCTGATAACCAGTCAGTCATGATGAACAGGCGGTAAGCAATAAACAAAAGGAAAACAAACAAACTTTAGTAAACAATGTTACATGTTTCAACAGAATAGAGACATTTCAAATGTTATATTATTGACTATGTAACAGTGTTGAAACGATGTGCAGATAGTTGAAGTACAAAAGGGAAAATAAATAAGCATAAATATGGGTTGTATTTACAATGGTGTTTGTTCTTCACTGGTTGCCCTTTTTCTCGTGGCAACAGGTCACACATCTTGCTGCTGGGATGTCACACTGTGGTATTCCACCTGATCTCTCTGTGGTATTCCACCTGATCTCTCTGTGGTATTCCACCTGATCTCTCTGTGGTATTCCACCTGATCTCTCTGTGGTATTCCACCTGATCTCTCTGTGGTATTCCACCTGATCTCTCTGTGGTATTCCACCTGATCTCTCTGTGGTATTCCACCTGATCTCTCTGTGGTATTCCACCTGATCTCTCTGTGGTATTCCACCTGATCTCTCTGTGGTATTCCACCTGATCTCTCTGTGGTATTCCACCTGATCTCTCTGTGGTATTCCACCTGATCTCTCTGTGGTATTCCACCTGATCTCTCTGCGGTATTCCACCTGATCTCTCTGTGGTATTCCACCTGATCTCTCTGTGGTATTCCACCTGATCTCTCTGTGGTATTCCACCTGATCTCTCTGTGGTATTCCACCTGATCTCTCTGTGGTATTCCACCTGATCTCTCTGCGGTATTCCACCTGATCTCTCTGTGGTATTCCACCTGATCTCTCTGTGGTATTCCACCTGATCTCTCTGTGGTATTCCACCTGATCTCTCTGTGGTATTCCACCTGATCTCTCTGTGGTATTCCACCTGATCTCTCTGTGGTATTCCACCTGATCTCTCTGTGGTATTCCACCTGATCTCTCTGTGGTATTCCACCTGATCTCTCTGCGGTATTCCACCTGATCTCTCTGCGGTATTCCACCTGATCTCTCTGTGGTATTCCACCTGATCTCTCTGTGGTATTCCACCTGATCTCTCTGTGGTATTCCACCTGATCTCTCTGTGGTATTCCACCTGATCTCTCTGTGGTATTCCACCTGATCTCTCTGTGGTATTCCACCTGATCTCTCTGTGGTATTCCACCTGATCTCTCTGTGGTATTCCACCTGATCTCTCTGTGGTATTCCACCTGATCTCTCTGTGGTATTCCACCTGATCTCTCTGTGGTATTCCACCTGATCTCTCTGTGATGGCACACTGTGGTATTTCACCCAGTAGATATGGGAGTTTATCAAATTTGGATTTGTTTTCTAATTCTTTGTGGATCTGTGTAATCTGAGGGAAATATGTCTCTCTAATATGGTCATACATTGGGCAGGAGGTTAGGAAGTGCAGCTCAGTTTCCACCTCATTTTGTGGGCAGTGTGCACATAGCCTGTCTTCTCTTGAGAGCCATGTCTGCCTATGGTGACCTCTCTCAATAACAAGGCTATGCTCACTGAGTCTGTACATAGTCAAGGTTAGTTTTGTTAATCTGGGGTCAGTCACAGTGGTCAGGTATTCTACCACTGTGTACTCTCTGTTTAGGGTCAGTCACAGTGGTCAGGTATTCTGCCACTGTGTACTCTCTGTTTAGGGCCAAATAGCATTCTAGTTTGCTCTGTTTTTTTGTTAATTCTTTCCAATGTGTCAAACATTTCTCTTTTTGTTTTCTCATGATTTGGTTGGGTCTAATTGTGCTGCTGTCCTGGAGATCTGTGGGCTCTGTTTGTGTTTGTGAACAGAGCCCCAGGACCAGCTTGCTTAGGGGACTCTTCTCCAGGTTCATCTCTCTGTAGGTGATGGCTTTGTTATGGAAGGTTTGTGAATCGCTTCCTTTTAGGTGGTTGTAGAATTTAACGTCTCTTTTCTGGATTTTGATAATTAGTGGGTATCGGCCTAACTCTGCTCTGCATTATTTGGTGTTTTACGTTGTACACAAATTATATTTTTGCAGAATTCTGCATGCAGAGTCTCAATTTGGTGTTTGTCCCATTTAGTGAATTATTGGTTGGTGAGCAGGTAACTTCCACAGGGCTGTGAACCATCTAAGAGACCAGACGGGCCTTCTATGCCATCCAAAGGAACCATTGAGGGCAATGAGTTCTATAACTGATTCAAGTATTTTTAGCCCGATCCTAATTGGTTGAATTTTATGTTCCTTTTATTTAGGGCGCGTCCCTGGGCCTGGAAATGATTGATTTCCCCCTCCAGGATGGAGACGCTGTCTTCATTAAAGTGGGGGGGGGGGGGATATACTGTAGGATGGAGAAGCTGTCTTCATTAAAGTGGGGGGGGGGGTATACTGTAGGATGGAGAAGCTGTCTTCATTAAAGTGGGGGGGGGGGGGGATATACTGTAGGATGGAGAAGCTGTCTTCATTAAAGTGGGGGGGGGGGATATACTGTAGGATGGAGAAGCTGTCTTCATTAGAGTGGGGGGGATATATTGTAGGATGGAGAAGCTGTCTTCATTAAAGTGGGGGGGGGATATACTGTAGGATGGAGAAGCTGTCTTCATTAAAGTGGGGGGGGGATATACTGTAGGATGGAGAAGCTGTCTTCATTAAAGTGGGGGGGGGGATATACTGTAGGATGGAGAAGCTGTCTTCATTAGAGTGGGGGGGGGGTATACTGTAGGATGGAGAAGCTGTCTTCATTAAAGTGGGGGGGATATACTGTAGGATGGAGAAGATGTCTTCATTAAAGTGGGGGGGGGGATATACTGTAGGATGGAGAAGCTGTCTTCATTAAAGTGGGGGGGGGGGATATACTGTAGGATGGAGAAGCTGTCTTCATTAAAGTGGGGGGGGGGGATATACTGTAGAATGGAGAAGCTGTCTTCATTAAAGTGGGGGGGGGATATACTGTAGGATGGAGAAGCTGTCTTCATTAGAGTGGGGGGGGGTATACTGTAGGATGGAGAAGCTGTCTTCATTAAAGTGGGGGGGATATACTGTAGGATGGAGAAGATGTCTTCATTAAAGTGGGGGGGGGGGATATACTGTAGGATGGAGAAGCTGTCTTCATTAGAGTGGGGGGGGATATATTGTAGGATGGAGAAGCTGTCTTCATTAAAGTGGGGGGGGGGTATACTGTAGGATGGAGAAGCTGTCTTCATTAGAGTGGGGGGGGGATATATTGTAGGATGGAGAAGCTGTCTTCATTAAAGTGTGGGGGGGGTATACTGTAGGATGGAGAAGCTGTCTTCATTAAAGTGGGGGGGGGGGTATACTGTAGGATGGAGAAGCTGTCTTCATTAGAGTGGGGGGGGGGTATACTGTAGGATGGAGAAGCTGTCTTCATTAAAGTGGGGGGGGGGGGGATATACTGTAGGATGGAGAAGCTGTCTTCATTAAAGTGGGGGGGGGATATACTGTAGGATGGAGAAGCTGTCTTTATTAAAGTGGGGGGGGGACATACTGTAGGATGGAGAAGCTGTCTTCATTAAAGTGGGGGGGGGACATACTGTAGGATGGAGAAGCTGTCTTCATTAGAGTGGGGGGGACATACTGTAGGATGGAGAAGCTGTCTTCATTAGAGTGGGGGGGGGACATACTGTAGGATGGAGAAGCTGTCTTCATTAAAGTGTGGGGGGGGGGACATACTGTAGGATGGAGAAGCTGTCTTCATTAAAGTGGGGGGGGGGTATACTGTAGGATGGAGAAGCTGTCTTCATTAAAGTGGGGGGGGGGGGACATACTGTAGGATGGAGAAGCTGTCTTCATTAAAGTGGGGGGGGGGGACATACTGTAGGATGGAGAAGCTGTCTTCATTAAAGTGGGGGGGCGGGGGTATACTGTAGGTAGAACACATGAGGAAATGTTTCCCTGTTGAGATCATTTCCTTATTCATTTCTAGCCAGATGTAAAATGTTCCTGTTTTGACTCATTTAATAGAGTGGGTTAGGTCTGCTCTATACCAAATTAGCATACCCCTTGAGTCTCTTCCCTGTTTCACACCTGGTAGTGTGGTGGATGGGACTACCAGCTCTCTGTAACCTAGAGGACAACCAGTGGGTCCATCTCCTCTATACCACCGACCTGGTAGTGTGGTGGATGGGACTACCAGCTCTCTGTAACCTAGAGGACAACCAGTGGGTCTGTCTCCTCTATACCACCCACCCGGTAGTGTGGTGGATGGGACTACCAGCTCTCTGTAACCTAGAGGACAACCAGTGGGTCTGTCTCCTCTATACCACCCACCTGGTAGTGTGGTGGATGGGACTACCAGCTCTCTGTAACCTAGAGGACAACCAGTGGGTCTGTCTGTTTCTTGTAGAATAGAAATGTCTGTATTCCTGATTTATTTGATGAAGTCCGGGTTCCTGCTCTTTAGGCCAAAGGCAGATGACCTCAGGCCTTGGATATTCCAGGATGAGATAGTGAAGGCTTTGTGTTCCATAATGTGTGTGTCTCTCTCTCTCTGTCTCCTTCTCCCCCCTGTCTCTCTTTCTCTCTGTCTCCTTCTCCCCCCTGTCTCTCTGTCTCCTTCTGTCCCTATCCGTCTCTGTGTACAGTTAGTTCCCCCCCCCCTGTCTCCCTGTCTCCTTCTGTCTCTCTGTCTCTCTCTCTCTCTGTCTCCTTCTGTCCCTATCCGTCTCTGTGAACACTTAGTTCCCCCCCTGTCTCTCTGTCTCCTTCTGTCCTTATCCATCTCTATGTACACTTAGTTCCCCCCCCTGTCTCTCTCTCTGTCTCTGTCTCTCTCTGTCTCTCTGTCTCTCTGTCTCCTTCTGTCCCTATCCGTCTCTGTGAACACTTAGTTCCCCCCCTGTCTCTCTGTCTCCTTCTGTCCCTATCCATCTCTATGTACACTTAGTTCCCCCCCTGTCTCTCTCTCTGTCTCTGTCTCTCTCTGTCTCTCTGTCTCTCTGTCTCTCTGTTTCTCTGTCTCTCTGTCTCCTTCTGTCCCTATCCATCTCTGTGTACACTTAGTTCCCGCCCCTGTCTCTCTGTCTCCTTCTGTCCCTATTCATCGCTGTGTACACTTAGTTCTCCCCCCTGTCTCTCTGTCTGTCTGTCTCTCTGTCTCTCTGTCTCTCTGTCTCCTTCTGTCCCTATCCGTCTCTGTGTACACTTAGTTCTCCCCCATGTCTCTCTGTCTGTCTGTCTCTCTGTCTCTCTGTCTGTCTGTCTCCTTCTGTCCCTATCCGTCTCTGTGTACACATAGTTCTGCCCCCTGTCTCTCTCTATCTGTCTGTGTATGTACAGGCCTCATTGCCTTAATGGATGAGTTAGCTGTTAACAGTTAAACCCATCATCAGCATGTAAAGAACAGAGGAGACATCGGGCTCGTAGCTCTGTAGATGGGAGAGACTGATACCAGCAGGACTCTTAACACCTTATCTTATCACATACATCAGCGCTGAGGGAGGATCCGCCCCTTCGCCACATCGATAAGCAGCGTTTTATGCCCCTGCAGTGCTCTTTGGCAGGTTGTAATCACGGCTACGCCCATCAGGGACTGGGGTGGTGCACACAGGCGTCGTCCCAAATGGCACCCTATAACCTATATGGCTCACTAGTTTTGACCAGGGCCCATAGGGATATGCAGGGACTAGGGTGTGATTTGGGATGCCCCCTTGCTGCCCGGTGAGGCTGGAGAGGGTACAGGGAGACAGGAATAGGGAAGTCAACCGTCAGGGGCTCACTGGCTCCACGTCTGTCTGGTGAGGAGGCTGTTGTTAAGGTAACAAAGTCCATTGGCAAGCTAAGGTTTAGTATACAAAGAAGGAAGGCAGGCAGTCAGGCAGTCAGGCAGGCAGGCAGGCAGGCAGGCAGGCAGGCAGGCAGGCAGGCAGGTAGGCAGGTAGGCAGGCAGGCAGACAGGCAAGTAGACAGACAGGCAGACAGACAGACAGGCAGGCAGGCAGGCAGGCAGGCAGGCAGGCAAGCAGGCAGGCAGGCAGGCAGGCAGGCAGGCAGGCAGGCAGGCAGGCAGGCAAGTAGACAGACAGGCAGACAGACAGGCAGGCAGACAGACAGACAGACAGACAGACAGACAGGCAGGCAGGCAGACAGGCAGACAGGCAGAAAGGCAGACAGACAGACAGGCAGGCAGACAGACAGACAGACAGACAGACAGGCAGGCAGGCAGGCAGACAGACAGGCAGAAAGGCAGGCAGGCAGACAGACAGGCAGGCAGGCAGGCAGGCAGACAGACAGGCAGAAAGGCAGACAGGCAGACAGACAGGCAGGCAGACAGACAGACAGACAGACAGACAGACAGGCAGGTCGATCGATCAATAGATAAAAAGCTCTCTCCCTGGTTTCTATGTGCTCACTTGCGGCTCTCGAGTGGCGCAGCTGTCTAAGGCACTGCATCTTGGTGCTAGAGGCGCCACTACAGACCCTGGTTCGATTCCACCATTAGACGTCGTAGCGTTACGTTGTCTCAGTATGTATCACAACAATATAGCAGATAGAGAACAGCATCGATACAGGCCTCGACCAACGTTATCATCCAGAGGTCAGAGCCTGTATCGATGCTGTTCTCTATCTGATATATTGTTGTGATAACGCTGATAACAGGTACCATAATTCATAGCTAGGTTGTTGTGAGTCTTTGTGTGTCGTCATGATGAAGTTGCTTTACTGCAATGATACTCCAGTACTACTGACAATACAATAATACCCCACTGTAAGGCCCTGTTATATACATTATACAATAATACCCCACTGTAAGGCCCTGTTATATACATTACACAATAATAACCCCACTGTAAGGCCCTGTTATATACATTACACAATAATACCCCACTGTAAGGCCCTGTTATATACATTACACAATAATACCCCACTGTAAGGTCCTGTTATATACATTATACAATAATAACCCCACTGTAAGGCCCTGTTATATATATTACACAATAATAACCCCACTGTAAGGCCCTGTTATATACATTACACAATAATACCCCACTGTAAGGCCCTGTTATATACATTACACAATAATAACCCCACTGTAAGGCCCTGTTATATACATTACACAATAATACCCCACTGTAAGGCCCTGTTATATACATTACACAATAATACCCCACTGTAAGGCCCTGTTATATACATTACACAATAATAACCCCACTGTAAGGCCCTGTTATATACATTACACAATAATACCCCACTGTAAGGCCCTGTTATATACATTACACAATAATAACCCCACTATAAGGCCCTGTTATATATATTATACAATAATAACCCACTATAAGGCCCTGTTATATACATTATACAATAATACCCCCACTGTAAGGCCCTGTTATATATATTATACAATAATAACCCCACTGTAAGGCCCTGTTATATACATTACACAATAATACCCCCACTATAAGGCCCTGTTATATATATTATACAATAATACCCCCACTGTAAGGTCCTGTTATATACATTACACAATAATACCCCCACTGTAAGGCCCTGTTATATACATTACACAATAATACCCCACTGTAAGGCCCTGTTATATACATTACACAATAATAACCCCACTGTAAGGCCCTGTTATATACATTATACAATAATAACCCCACTATAAGGCCCTGTTATATACATTATACAATAATAACCCCACTGTAAGGCCCTGTTATATACATTACACAATAATAACCCCACTGTAAGGCCCTGTTATATACATTACACAATAATACCCCACTGTAAGGCCCTGTTATATATATTATACAATAATAACCCCACTGTAAGGCCCTGTTATATACATTACACAATAATAACCCCACTGTAAGGCCCTGTTATATACATTACACAATAATAACCCCACTGTAAGGCCCTGTTATATATATTACACAATAATAACCCCACTGTAAGGTCCTGTTATATACATTACACAATAATAACCCCACTGTAAGGTCCTGTTATATACATTATACAATAATACCCCACTATAAGGCCCTGTTATATATATTATACAATAATAACCCACTATAAGGCCCTGTTATATACATTACACAATAATACCCCACTGTAAGGCCCTGTTATATACATTATACACTAATAACCCCACTGTAAGGCCCTGTTATATACATTACACAATAATACCCCCCTATAAGGCCCTGTTATATACATTACACAATAATACCCCCACTGTAAGGCCCTGTTATATACATTATACACTAATAACCCCACTGTAAGGCCCTGTTATATATATTACACAATAATAACCCCACTGTAAGGCCCTGTTATATACATTACACAATAATAACCCCACTATAAGGCCCTGTTATATATATTATACACTAATAACCCCACTGTAAGGCCCTGTTATATATATTATACAATAATACCCCACTGTAAGGCCCTGTTATATACATTACACAATAATACCCCACTGTAAGGCCCTGTTATATATATTATACAATAATACCCCACTGTAAGGCCCTGTTATATATATTATACAATAATACCCCACTGTAAGGCCCTGTTATATACATTACACAATAATACCCCACTGTAAGGCCCTGTTATATACATTATACAATAATACCCCACTATAAGGCCCTGTTATATACATTACACAATAATACCCCCACTATAAGGCCCTGTTATATACATTACACAATAATACCCCACTGTAAGGCCCTGTTATATACATTACACAATAATACCCCACTGTAAGGCCCTGTTATATACATTATACACTAATAACCCCACTGTAAGGCCCTGTTATATACATTACACAATAATACCCCACTGTAAGGCCCTGTTATATATATTATACACTAATAACCCCACTATAAGGCCCTGTTATATATATTATACACTAATAACCCCACTATAAGGCCCTGTTATATATATTATACACTAATAACCCCACTATAAGGCCCTGTTATATACATTACACAATAATAACCCCACTGTAAGGTCCTGTTATATATATTATACAATAATAACCCCACTGTAAGGTCCTGTTATATACATTACACAATAATACCCCACCATAAGGCCCTGTTATATATATTATACACTAATAACCCCACTGTAAGGCCCTGTTATATACATTATACAATAATAACCCCACTATAAGGCCCTGTTATATACATTACACAATAATACCCCACTGTAAGGTCCTGTTATATACATTACACAATAATACCCCACTATAAGGCCCTGTTATATACATTACACAATAATAACCCCACTGTAAGGCCCTGTTATATACATTATACACTAATAACCCCACTGTAAGGCCCTGTTATATACATTATACACTAATAACCCCACTGTAAGGCCCTGTTATATACATTATACACTAATAACCCCACTGTAAGGCCCTGTTATATACATTACACAATAATACCCCACTGTAAGGCCCTGTTATATACATTACACAATAATACCCCACTGTAAGGCCCTGTTATATATATTACACAATAATACCCCACTGTAAGGTCCTGTTATATACATTACACAATAATACCCCACTATAAGGCCCTGTTATATACATTACACAATAATAACCCCACTGTAAGGCCCTGTTATATACATTACACAATAATACCCCACTGTAAGGCCCTGTTATATACATTACACAATAATACCCCCACTGTAAGGCCCTGTTATATATATTACACAATAATACCCCACTATAAGGCCCTGTTATATACATTACACAATAATACCCCACTGTAAGGCCCTGTTATATATATTATACACTAATAACCCCACTGTAAGGCCCTGTTATATACATTATACAATAATAACCCCACTGTAAGGCCCTGTTATATACATTACACAATAATACCCCACTATAAGGCCCTGTTATATACATTACACAATAATACCCCACTGTAAGGCCCTGTTATATACATTACACAATAATAACCCCACTGTAAGGCCCTGTTATATACATTACACAATAATACCCCACTGTAAGGCCCTGTTATATACATTACACAATAATACCCCCACTGTAAGGCCCTGTTATATATATTATACAATAATAACCCCACTGTAAGGCCCTGTTATATACATTACACAATAATACCCCCACTGTAAGGCCCTGTTATATATATTATACAATAATAACCCCACTGTAAGGCCCTGTTATATACATTACACAATAATACCCCCACTGTAAGGCCCTGTTATATATATTATACAATAATAACCCCACTGTAAGGCCCTGTTATATACATTACACAATAATAACCCCACTATAAGGCCCTGTTATATACATTACACAATAATACCCCACTGTAAGGCCCTGTTATATACATTACACAATAATAACCCCACTGTAAGGCCCTGTTATATACATTACACAATAATAATCCCACTGTAAGGCCCTGTTATATACATTACACAATAATAACCCCACTGTAAGGCCCTGTTATATACATTACACAATAATAACCCCACTGTAAGGCCCTGTTATATACATTACACAATAATAATCCCACTGTAAGGCCCTGTTATATACATTACACAATAATACCCCACTGTAAGGCCCTGTTATATACATTACACAATAATACCCCACTGTAAGGCCCTGTTATATACATTACACAATAATAACCCCACTATAAGGCCCTGTTATATACATTACACAATAATAACCCCACTGTAAGGCCCTGTTATATACATTACACAATAATACCCCACTATAAGGCCCTGTTATATACATTACACAATAATAACCCCACTATAAGGCCCTGTTATATACATTATACACTAATAACCCCACTGTAAGGCCCTGTTATATACATTATACACTAATAACCCCACTGTAAGGCCCTGTTATATACATTACACAATAATAACCCCACTATAAGGCCCTGTTATATACATTATACACTAATAACCCCACTGTAAGGCCCTGTTATATACATTACACAATAATACCCCACTGTAAGGCCCTGTTATATACATTACACAATAATACCCCACTGTAAGGCCCTGTTATATACATTACACAATAATACCCCACTGTAAGGCCCTGTTATATACATTATACACTAATAACCCCACTGTAAGGCCCTGTTATATACATTACACAATAATACCCCACTGTAAGGCCCTGTTATATACATTACACAATAATACCCCACTGTAAGGCCCTGTTATATACATTACACAATAATACACCACTGTAAGGCCCTGTTATATACATTACACAATAATACCCCACTGTAAGGCCCTGTTATATACATTATACACTAATAACCCCACTGTAAGGTCCTGTTATATATATTATACAATAATACCCCACTGTAAGGCCCTGTTATATACATTACACAATAATAACCCCACTGTAAGGCCCTGTTATATACATTATACAATAATAACCCCACTGTAAGGCCCTGTTATATACATTATACACTAATAACCCCACTGTAAGGCCCTGTTATATACATTACACAATAATAACCCCACTATAAGGCCCTGTTATATACATTACACAATAATAACCCCACTGTAAGGCCCTGTTATATACATTACACAATAATACCCCACTATAAGGCCCTGTTATATACATTACACAATAATAACCCCACTATAAGGCCCTGTTATATACATTATACACTAATAACCCCACTGTAAGGCCCTGTTATATACATTATACACTAATAACCCCACTGTAAGGCCCTGTTATATACATTACACAATAATAACCCCACTATAAGGCCCTGTTATATACATTATACACTAATAACCCCACTGTAAGGCCCTGTTATATACATTACACAATAATACCCCACTGTAAGGCCCTGTTATATACATTATACACTAATAACCCCACTGTAAGGCCCTGTTATATACATTACACAATAATACCCCACTGTAAGGCCCTGTTATATACATTACACAATAATACCCCACTGTAAGGCCCTGTTATATACATTACACAATAATACCCCACTGTAAGGCCCTGTTATATACATTATACACTAATAACCCCACTGTAAGGCCCTGTTATATACATTACACAATAATACCCCACTGTAAGGCCCTGTTATATACATTACACAATAATACCCCACTGTAAGGCCCTGTTATATACATTACACAATAATACCCCACTGTAAGGCCCTGTTATATACATTATACAATAATAACCCCACTGTAAGGCCCTGTTATATACATTACACAATAATAACCCCACTGTAAGGCCCTGTTATATGTTGTATTTATTTTTATTTAACCTTTATTTAACAAGGCAGTTAAGAACAAATTCTTATTTACAATGACGGCCTGGGAACAGTGCCCAGTTAACCGCCTGTTCAGGGGCAGAACGACAGATTTGTACCTTGTCAGCTCGGGGGTTTGAACTCGCAACCTTCCGGTTACTAGTCCAACGCTTTAACCACTAGGCTACCCTGCCACCCCAACACCATCCAACACCAGGGTCCATCCAACACCGTGGTCCATCCAACACCGTAGTCCATCCAACACCGTGGTCCATCCAACTCCGTGGTCCATCCAACACCGTGGTCCATCCAACACCGTGGTCCATTCAACACCATGGTCCATTCAACACCGTGGTCCATCCAACACCGTGGTCCATCCAACACCGTGGTCCATCCAACACCAGGGTCCATCCAACACCAGGGTCCATCCAACACCAGGGTCCATTCAACACCAGGGTCCATTCAACGCCAAGGTCCATTCAACACCAGGGTCCATCCAACACCAGGGTCCATTCAACGCCAAGGTCCATTCAACGCCAGGGTCCATCCAACACCAGGGTCCATCCAACAACGTGGTAGATCCAACACCAGGGTCTATCCAAACACCGTGGTAGATCCAACACCAGGGTCTATCCAAACACCGTGGTAGATCCAACACCAGGGTCCATCCAACACCAGGGTCCTATCCAACACCAGGATCCATCCAACACCAGGGTCCATCCAACACCATCCAACACCAGGGTCCATCCAACACAGTGGTCCATTCAACACCAGGGTCCATCCAACACCATCCAACACCAGGGTCCATCCAACACCAGGGTCCATCCAACACCAGGATCCATCCAACGCCAGGGTCCATCCAACACCAGGGTCCATTCAACACCGTGGTAGATCCAACACCAGGGTCTATCCAAACACCGTAGTCCATCCAACACCATCCAACACCAGGATCCATCCAACACCAGGGTCCTTCCAACACCAGTGTCCATCCAACACCATCCAACACAGTGGTCCATCCAACACCAGGGTCTATCCAACACCAGTGTCCATCCAACACCATCCAACACCAGGGTCCATCCAACACAGTGGTCCATTCAACACCAGGGTCCATCCAACACAGTGGTCCATTCAACACCAGGGTCCATCCAACACCATCCAACACCAGGGTCCATCCAACACCATCTACCACCAGTGTACATCCAACACCAGGGTCCATCCAACAACGTGGTAGATCCAACACCAGGGTCTATCCAAACACCGTGGTAGATCAAACACCAGGGTCCATCCAACACAGTGGTCCATTCAACACCAGGGTCCATCCAACACCATCCAACACCAGGGTCCATCCAACACCAGGATCCATCCAACGCCAGGGTCCATCCAACACCAGGGTCCATCCAACACCGTGGTAGATCCAACACCAGGGTCTATCCAAACACCGTAGTCCATCCAACACCATCCAACACCAGGGTCCATCCAACACCAGGGTCCTTCCAACACCAGTGTCCATCCAACACCATCCAACACAGTGGTCCATCCAACACCAGGGTCTATCCAACACCAGTGTCCATCCAACACCATCCAACACCAGGGTCCATCCAACACAGTGGTCCATTCAACACCAGGGTCCATCCAACACCATCCAACACCAGGGTCCATCCAACACCATCTACCACCAGTGTACATCCAACACCAGGGTCCATCTAACACCGTAGTCCATCCAACACCATCCAACACCAGGGTCGAACCAACACCAGGGTCCATCCAACACCATCCAACACCGTAGTCCATCCAACACCAGTGTCCATCCAACACCAGGGTCGAACCAACACCAGGGTCCATCCAACTTTTCACCAACACAGAGTAATATCAGGGTGATCCATGGTTGGTTGCACCACATGGTGATGGAGTCCCGCTGCCATCACAATATTATTTAAACCTATTTATCTAGCCAAGTCCGTTATCAAGAACAAATTCTGACTTACAATGACGGCTAAACCCGGACGACGCTGGGCCAGTTGTACGCCGCCCTATGGGACTCACAATCACTTGCCGGATGTGATACAGCCTGGGATTCGAACCGGGGACTGTAGTGACGCCCTTTGCACCGAGATGCAGTGCCTTAACCTGCTGCGCCACTCGGCGAGGCCTACAGTGACATAGAGAGGAAAGAAACGATGTGACTTTGTCTTGTGGATTTCTTTAAGGACTGAGGAAGGGGTGCAGGATGCGTTTGACTGGACTATGTGCACCTGCTTTGTCCTGTGTAAGTGACACACTTTGATTTGATATCGGCCTGGTAGCTCAATCTCTTCAGATACATAGAGTCTGATAAGGCAGGGCACTGCCTCTGTGTCTCCTCTCCTCTCCCTGGAAAAAAAAACAACAACCTTGAGTTAAACTGGTTTAGAGGAGATAACAGGATCTATTGAAGCACCGAGCCATCTGTATCTGAGCTACGCTGTTCTGCTCCTCCCTCCTAACCCATCCCCAACCCCAGCCCTCCCCCTAACCCATCCCCATCCCCAGCCCTCCCCCTAACCCATCCCCATCCCCAGCCCTCCCTCCTAACCCAGCCCTCCCCCTAACCCATCCCCATCCCCAGCCCTCCCCCTAACCCATCCCCATCCCCAGCCCTCCCTCCTAACCCATCCCCATCCCCAGCCCTCCCTCCTAACCCATCCCCAGCCCTCCCCCTAACCCATCCCCATCCCCAGCCCTCCCCCTAACCCATCCCCATCCCCAGCCCTCCCTCCTAACCCAGCCCTCCCCCTAACACATCCCCAGCCCTCCCACTAACCCATCCCCATCCCCAGCCCTCCCCCTAACCCATCCCCAGCCCTCCCTCCTAACCCAGCCCTCCCCCTAACCCATCCCCAGCCCTCCCCCTAACCCATCCCCAGCCCTCCCTCCTAACCCAGCCCTCCCCCTAACCCATCCCCAGCCCTCCCTCCTAACCCCTCCCCATCCCCAACCCTCCCCCTAACCCATCCCCAGCCCTCCCTCCTAACCCATCCCCAGCCCTCCCCTCCCTCCTAACCCATCCCCAGCCCTCCCTCTCTCCCTCCTAACCCAGCCCTCCCTCCTAACCAAGCCCTCCCTCTCTCCCTCCTAACCCAGCCCTCCCTCCTAACCCAGCCCTCCCTCCTAACCTAGCCCTCCCTCCCTCCTAACCCAGCCCTCCCTCCCTCCTAACCGAGCCCTCCCTCCTAACCAAGCCCTCCCTCTCTCCCCCCTAACCCAGCCCTCCCTCCCTCCCCTCTAACCCAGCCCTCCCTCCCTCCTAACCCAGCCCTCCCTCCCTCCTAACCCAGCCCTCCCTCCCCCCTAACCCAGCCCTCCCTCCCTCCCCCCTAACCCAGCCCTCCCTCCCTCCCCCCTAACCCAGCCCTCCCTCCTAACCAAGCCCTCCCTCTCTCCCTCCTAACCCAGCCCTCCCTCCTAACCAAGCCCTCCCTCTCTCCCCCCTAACCCAGCCCTCCCTCCCTCCTAACCCAGCCCTCCCTCTCTCCCTCCTAACCCAGCCCTCCCTCCCTCCTAACCCAGCCCTCCCTCTCTCCCTCCTAACCCAGCCCTCCCTCCCTCCTAACCCAGCCCTCCCTCCTAACCAAGCCCTCCCTCTCTCCCCCCTAACCCAGCCCTCCCTCCCTCCCCCCTAACCCAGCCCTCCCTCCCCCCTAACCCAGCCCTCCCTCCCTCCTAACCCAGCCCTCCCTCCTAACCCAGCCCTCCCTCCCTCCTAACCCAGCCCTCCCTCCCTCCCCCCTAACCCAGCCCTCCCTCCCTCCCCCCTAACCCAGCCCTCCCTCCCTCCTAACCCAGCACCCCCCCCCCCCTAACCCAGCCCTCCCTCCCTCCCTCCTAACCCAGCCCTCCCTCCCTCCTAACCCAGCCCTCCCTCCCTCCTAACCCAGCCCTCCCTCCCTCCTAACCCAGCCCTCCCTCCCTCCCTCCTAACCCAGCCCTCCCTCCCTCCTAACCCAGCCCTCCCTCCCTCCCTCCTAACCAAGCCCTCCCTCCCTCCCTCCTAACCCAGCCCTCCCTCCCTCCTAACCCAGCCCTCCCTCCCTCCCTCCTAACCCGGCCCTCACCGCCTCCCTCCCTCCTAACCCAGCCCTCCCTCCCTCCCTCCTAACCCAGCCCTCCCTCCCTCCTAACCCAGCCCTCCCTCTCTCCTAACCCAGCCCTCCCTCCCTCCCTCCTAACCCAGTCCTCCCTCCCTCCTAACCCAGCCCTCCCTCTCTCCTAACCCAGCCCTCCCTCCCTCCCTCCCTCCTAACCCAGCCCTCCCTCCCTCCCTCCCTCCTAACCCAGCCCTCCCTCCCTCCTAACCCAGCCCTCCCTCCCTCCCCCCTAACCCAGCCCTCCCTCCTAACCAAGCCCTCCCTCTCTCCCTCCTAACCCAGCCCTCCCTCCTAACCCAGCCCTCCCTCCCTCCTAACCCAGCCCTCCCTCCTAACCAAGCCCTCCCTCTCTCCCCCCTAACCCAGCCCTCCCTCCCTCCCCCCTAACCCAGCCCTCCCTCCCCCCTAACCCAGCCCTCCCTCGCTCCTAACCCAGCCCTCCCTCCTAACCCAGCCCTCCCTCCCTCCCTCCCTCCTAACCCAGCCCTCCCTCCCCCCTAACCCAGCCCTCCCTCCCTCCCCCCTAACCCAGCCCTCCCTCCCTCCCCCCTAACCCAGCCCTCCCTCCTAACCAAGCCCTCCCTCTCTCCCTCCTAACCCAGCCCTCCCTCCTAACCCAGCCCTCCCTCCCTCCTAACCCAGCCCTCCCTCCTAACCAAGCCCTCCCTCTCTCCCCCCTAACCCAGCCCTCCCTCCCTCCCTCCTAACCCAGCCCTCCCTCCCTCCCCCCTAACCCAGCCCTCCCTCCCTCCCCCCTAACCCAGCCCTCCCTCCCTCCTAACCCAGCACCCCCCCCCCCTAACCCAGCCCTCCCTCCCTCCCTCCTAACCCAGCCTGAAACACATCTTACTCTTTATTGTGAGCAAAGGTCTGCAGCAGCTGGCACTGACAGGTCCGATGCTGAAGCTATCTTATCTCCCATCAGCTGGAAATATATGACCGAGAAAAGAGGGAAGAGACAGGAGGGAAGAGACAGGAGGGAAGAGACAGGAGGTTGGGAGGGGAAGGACAGGAGGGAAGAGATAGGAGGGAAGAGGGGAGGGACAGGAGGGAAGAGACAGAAGGGAAGAGGGGAGGGACAGGAGGGAAGAGACAGGAGGTTGGGAGGGGAGGGACAGGAGGGAAGAGACAGGAGGGAAGAGGGGAGGGACAGGAGGGAAGAGACAGGAGGTTGGGAGGGGAGGGACAGGAGGGAAGAGACAGGAGGGAAGAGATCACATCTGGAGGACAGGAGGGAATTCAGATCACATCTGGGATCTACACCACTGTCTAATTCAGACCATATCTGGGATAAACACCACTGTCTAGTTCAGATCATATCTGGGATCTACACCACTGTCTGGTTCAGATCATATCTGGGATCTACACCACTGTCTAGTTCAGATCATATCTGGGATCTACACCACTGTCTAGTTCAGATCATATCTGGGATCTACACCACTGTCTAGTTCAGATCATATCTGGGATCTACACCACTGTCTAGTTCAGATCCTATCTGGGATCTACACCACTGTCTAGTTCAGATCCTATCTGGGATCTACACCACTGTCTAGTTCAGATCATATCTGGGATCTACACCACTGTCTAGTTCAGATCATATCTGGGATCTACACCACTGTCTAGTTCAGATCATATCTGGCATCTACACCACTGTCTAGTTCAGATCATATCTGGGATCTACACCACTGTCTAGTTCAGATCATATCTGGGATCTACACCACTGTCTAGTTCAGATCATATCTGGGATCTACACAACTGTCTAATTCAGATCATATCTGGGATCTACACCACTGTCTAGTTCAGATCATATCTGGGATCTACACCACTGTCTAGTTCAGATCATATCTGGGATCTACACCACTGTCTAGTTCAGATCATATCTGGGATCTACACCACTGTCTAATTCAGGTTTAGTACTGTGGCAGTCTGGCCCTCGCTGTGGCCGACAAAAATCTCTTCATACTGACAGACCACAGACCCACAGACAGACCACAGACCACAGACCCTCAGACAGACCACAGACAGACCACAGACAGACCACAGACAGACCACAGACAGACCACAGACCACAGACAGACCACAGACAGACCACAGACTACAGACAGACAACAGACAGACCATAGACCACAGACAGACCACAGACAGACCACAGACCACAGACAGACCACGGACAGACCACAGACCACAGACAGACCACAGACAGACCACAGACCCACAGACAGACCACAGACCACAGACAGACCACCGACAGACTCATCCCAGAGACTCAACAGACAGGTTATAATGGTGTCATCTCAGCAGACAGGTTATAATGGTGTCATCTCAGCAGACAGGTTATAATGGTGTCATCTCAGAGACTCAGCAGACAGGTTATAATGGTGTCATCTCAGCAGACAGGTTATAATGGTGTCATCTCAGAGACTCAGCAGACAGGTTATAACGGTGTCACCTCAGCAGACAGGTTATAATGATGTCATCTCAACAGACAGGTTATAACGGTGTCACCTCAGCAGACAGGTTATAATGGTGTCACCTCAGCAGACAGGTTATAATGGTGTCACCTCAGCAGACAGGTTATAATGGTGTCACCTCAGCAGACAGGTTATAATGGTGTCATCTCAACAGACAGGTTATAACGGTGTCACCTCAGCAGACAGGTTATAATGGTGTCATCTCAACAGACAGGTTATAACAGTGTCACCTCAGCAGACAGGTTATAACGGTGTCATCTCAACAGACAGGTTATAACGGTGTCACCTCAGCAGACAGGTTATAACGGTGTCACCTCAGCAGACAGGTTATAATGGTGTCACCTCAACAGACAGGTTATAATGATGTCATCTCAACAGACAGGTTATAATGGTGTCATCTCAACAGACATGTTATAACGGTGTCATCTCAACAGACAGGTTATAATGGTGTCATCTCAACAGACAGGTTATAATGGTGTCACCTCAGCAGACAGGTTATAATGGTGTCATCTCAACAGACAGGTTATAATGGTGTCATCTCAACAGACAGGTTATAATGGTGTCATCTCAACAGACAGGTTATAATGGTGTCATCTCAACAGACAGGTTATAATGGTGTCACCTCAGCAGACAGGTTATAATGGTGTCATCTCAACAGACAGGTTATAATGGTGTTATCTCAACAGACAGGTTATAATGGTGTTATCTCAACAGACAGGTTATAATGGTGTCATCTCAACAGACAGGTTATAATGGTGTCATCTCAACAGACAGGTTATAATGGTGTCATCTCAGCAGACAGGTTATAATGGTGTCATCTCAGCAGACAGGTTATAATGGTGTTATCTCAACAGACAGGTTATAATGGTGTTATCTCAACAGACAGGTTATAATGGTGTCACCTCAGCAGACAGGTTATAATGGTGTCATCTCAGCAGACAGGTTATAATGGTGTCATCTCAGCAGACAGGTTATAATGGTGTTATCTCAACAGACAGGTTATAATGGTGTCATCTCAACAGACAGGTTATAATGGTGTCATCTCAACAGACAGGTTATAATGGTGTCATCTCAGCAGACAGGTTATAATGGTGTCATCTCAGCAGACAGGTTATAATGGTGTCACCTCAACAGACAGGTTATAATGATGTCATCTCAACAGACAGGTTATAATGGTGTCATCTCAACAGACATGTTATAACGGTGTCATCTCAACAGACAGGTTATAATGGTGTCATCTCAACAGACAGGTTATAATGGTGTCACCTCAGCATACAGGTTATAATGGTGTCATCTCAACAGACAGGTTATAATGGTGTCATCTCAACAGACAGGTTATAATGGTGTCATCTCAACAGACAGGTTATAATGGTGTCATCTCAACAGACAGGTTATAATGGTGTCATCTCAACAGACAGGTTATAATGGTGTCATCTCAGCAGACAGGTTATAATGGTGTTATCTCAACAGACAGGTTATAATGGTGTTATCTCAACAGACAGGTTATAATGGTGTCACCTCAGCAGAAAGGTTATAATGGTGTCATCTCAGCAGACAGGTTATAATGGTGTCATCTCAGCAGACAGGTTATAATGGTGTTATCTCAACAGACAGGTTATAATGGTGTCATCTCAACAGACAGGTTATAATGGTGTCATCTCAACAGACAGGTTATAATGGTGTCATCTCAGCAGACAGGTTATAATGGTGTCATCTCAGCAGACAGGTTATAATGGTGTTATCTCAACAGACAGGTTATAATGGTGTTATCTCAACAGACAGGTTATAATGGTGTCATCTCAGCAGACAGGTTATAATGGTGTTATCTCAGCAGACAGGTTATAATGGTGTTATCTCAACAGACAGGTTATAACGGTGTCACCTCAGCAGACAGGTTATAATGGTGTCATCTCAACAGACAGGTTATAATGGTGTCATCTCAACAGACAGGTTATAATGGTGTCATCTCAGCAGACAGGTTATAATGGTGTCATCTCAGCAGACAGGTTATAATGGTGTCATCTCAACAGACAGGTTATAATGGTGTCATCTCAGCAGACAGGTTATAATGGTGTCATCTCAGAGACTCAGCAGACAGGTTATAATGGTGTCATCTCAGCAGACAGGTTATAATGGTGTCATCTCAACAGATAGGTTATAATGGTGTCATCTCAACAGACAGGTTATAATGGTGTCATCTCAACAGACAGGTTATAATGGTGTCACCTCAGCAGACAGGTTATTATGGTGTCATCTCAACAGACAGGTTATAATGGAGTCACCTCAGCAGACAGGTTATAATGGTGTCATCTCAACAGACAGATTATAATGGTGTCATCTCAACAGACAGGTTATAATGGTGTCATCTCAACAGACAGGTTATAATGGTGTCATCTCAACAGACAGGTTATAATGGAGTCATCTCAACAGACAGGTTATAACGGTGTCACCTCAGCAGACAGGTTATAATGGTGTCATCTCAGCAGACAGGTTATAATGGTGTCACCTCAGCAGACAGGTTATAATGGTGTCATCTCAGAGACTCAGCAGACAGGTTATAATGGTGTCATGTCAACAGACAGGTTATAATGGTGTCATCTCAGCAGACAGGTTATAATGGTGTCATCTCAGCAGACAGGTTATAATGGTGTCATCTCAACAGACAGGTTATAATGGTGTCATCTCAACAGACAGGTTATAATGGTGTCATCTCAGCAGACAGGTTATAATGGTGTCATCTCAGCAGACAGGTTATAATGGTGTCATCTCAACAGACAGGTTATAATGGTGTCATCTCAACAGACAGGTTATAATGGTGTCATCTCAGCAGACAGGTTATAATGGTGTCATCTCAGCAGACAGGTTATAATGGTGTCATCTCAACAGACAGGTTATAATGGTGTCATCTCAACAGACAGGTTATAATGGTGTCATCTCAGCAGACAGGTTATAATGGTGTCATCTCAGAGACTCAGCAGACAGGTTATAATGGTGTCATCTCAGCAGACAGGTTATAATGGTGTCATCTCAACAGACAGGTTATAATGGTGTCACCTCAGCAGACAGGTTATAATGGTTTCATCTCAACAGACAGGTTATAATGGTGTCATCTCAGCAGACAGGTTATAATGGTGTCATCTCAGCAGACAGGTTATAATGGTGTCATCTCAACAGACAGGTTATAATGGTGTCATCTCAGAGACTCAGCAGACAGGTTATAATGGTGTCATCTCAACAGATAGGTTATAATGGTGTCACCTCATCAGACAGGTTATAATGGTGTCATCTCAACAGACAGGTTATAATGGTGTCATCTCAGCAGACAGGTTATAATGGTGTCATCTCAGAGACTCAGCAGACAGGTTATAATGGTGTCATCTCAGCAGACAGGTTATAATGGTGTCATCTCAACAGACAGGTTATAATGGTGTTATCTCAGCAGACAGGTTATAATGGTGTTATCTCAACAGACAGGTTATAACGGTGTCACCTCAGCAGACAGGTTATAATGGTGTCATCTCAACAGACAGGTTATAATGGTGTCATCTCAACAGACAGGTTATAATGGTGTCATCTCAGCAGACAGGTTATAATGGTGTCATCTCAACAGACAGGTTATAATGGTGTCATCTCAGCAGACAGGTTATAATGGTGTCATCTCAGAGACTCAGCAGACAGGTTATAATGGTGTCATCTCAGCAGACAGGTTATAATGGTGTCATCTCAACAGATAGGTTATAATGGTGTCATCTCAACAGACAGGTTATAATGGTGTCATCTCAACAGACAGGTTATAATGGTGTCACCTCAGCAGACAGGTTATTATGGTGTCATCTCAACAGACAGGTTATAATGGTGTCACCTCAGCAGACAGGTTATAATGGTGTCATCTCAACAGACAGATTGTAATGGTGTCATCTCAACAGACAGGTTATAATGGTGTCATCTCAACAGACAGGTTATAATGGTGTCATCTCAACAGACAGGTTATAATGGAGTCATCTCAACAGACAGGTTATAACGGTGTCACCTCAGCAGACAGGTTATAATGGTGTCATCTCAGCAGACAGGTTATAATGGTGTCACCTCAGCAGACAGGTTATAATGGTGTCATCTCAGAGACTCAGCAGACAGGTTATAATGGTGTCATGTCAACAGACAGGTTATAATGGTGTCATCTCAGCAGACAGGTTATAATGGTGTCATCTCAGCAGACAGGTTATAATGGTGTCATCTCAACAGACAGGTTATAATGGTGTCATCTCAACAGACAGGTTATAATGGTGTCATCTCAGCAGACAGGTTATAATGGTGTCATCTCAGCAGACAGGTTATAATGGTGTCATCTCAACAGACAGGTTATAATGGTGTCATCTCAACAGACAGGTTATAATGGTGTCATCTCAGCAGACAGGTTATAATGGTGTCATCTCAGCAGACAGGTTATAATGGTGTCATCTCAACAGACAGGTTATAATGGTGTCATCTCAACAGACAGGTTATAATGGTGTCATCTCAGCAGACAGGTTATAATGGTGTCATCTCAGAGACTCAGCAGACAGGTTATAATGGTGTCATCTCAGCAGACAGGTTATAATGGTGTCATCTCAACAGACAGGTTATAATGGTGTCACCTCAGCAGACAGGTTATAATGGTGTCATCTCAACAGACAGGTTATAATGGTGTCATCTCAGCAGACAGGTTATAATGGTGTCATCTCAGCAGACAGGTTATAATGGTGTCATCTCAACAGACAGGTTATAATGGTGTCATCTCAGAGACTCAGCAGACAGGTTATAATGGTGTCATCTCAACAGACAGGTTATAATGGTGTCACCTCATCAGACAGGTTATAATGGTGTCATCTCAGCAGACAGGTTATAATGGTGTCATCTCAGCAGACAGGTTATAATGGTGTTATCTCAACAGACAGGTTATAATGGTGTTATCTCAACAGACAGGTTATAATGGTGTCACCTCAGCAGACAGGTTATAATGGTGTCATCTCAGCAGACAGGTTATAATGGTGTCATCTCAGCAGACAGGTTATAATGGTGTTATCTCAACAGACAGGTTATAATGGTGTCATCTCAACAGACAGGTTATAATGGTGTCATCTCAACAGACAGGTTATAATGGTGTCATCTCAGCAGACAGGTTATAATGGTGTCATCTCAGCAGACAGGTTATAATGGTGTCACCTCAACAGACAGGTTATAATGATGTCATCTCAACAGACAGGTTATAATGGTGTCATCTCAACAGACATGTTATAACGGTGTCATCTCAACAGACAGGTTATAATGGTGTCATCTCAACAGACAGGTTATAATGGTGTCACCTCAGCATACAGGTTATAATGGTGTCATCTCAACAGACAGGTTATAATGGTGTCATCTCAACAGACAGGTTATAATGGTGTCATCTCAACAGACAGGTTATAATGGTGTCATCTCAACAGACAGGTTATAATGGTGTCATCTCAACAGACAGGTTATAATGGTGTCATCTCAGCAGACAGGTTATAATGGTGTTATCTCAACAGACAGGTTATAATGGTGTTATCTCAACAGACAGGTTATAATGGTGTCACCTCAGCAGACAGGTTATAATGGTGTCATCTCAGCAGACAGGTTATAATGGTGTCATCTCAGCAGACAGGTTATAATGGTGTTATCTCAACAGACAGGTTATAATGGTGTCATCTCAACAGACAGGTTATAATGGTGTCATCTCAACAGACAGGTTATAATGGTGTCATCTCAGCAGACAGGTTATAATGGTGTCATCTCAGCAGACAGGTTATAATGGTGTTATCTCAACAGACAGGTTATAATGGTGTTATCTCAACAGACAGGTTATAATGGTGTCATCTCAGCAGACAGGTTATAATGGTGTTATCTCAGCAGACAGGTTATAATGGTGTTATCTCAACAGACAGGTTATAACGGTGTCACCTCAGCAGACAGGTTATAATGGTGTCATCTCAACAGACAGGTTATAATGGTGTCATCTCAACAGACAGGTTATAATGGTGTCATCTCAGCAGACAGGTTATAATGGTGTCATCTCAGCAGACAGGTTATAATGGTGTCATCTCAACAGACAGGTTATAATGGTGTCATCTCAGCAGACAGGTTATAATGGTGTCATCTCAGAGACTCAGCAGACAGGTTATAATGGTGTCATCTCAGCAGACAGGTTATAATGGTGTCATCTCAACAGATAGGTTATAATGGTGTCATCTCAACAGACAGGTTATAATGGTGTCATCTCAACAGACAGGTTATAATGGTGTCACCTCAGCAGACAGGTTATTATGGTGTCATCTCAACAGACAGGTTATAATGGTGTCACCTCAGCAGACAGGTTATAATGGTGTCATCTCAACAGACAGATTATAATGGTGTCATCTCAACAGACAGGTTATAATGGTGTCATCTCAACAGACAGGTTATAATGGTGTCATCTCAACAGACAGGTTATAATGGAGTCATCTCAACAGACAGGTTATAACGGTGTCACCTCAGCAGACAGGTTATAATGGTGTCATCTCAGCAGACAGGTTATAATGGTGTCACCTCAGCAGACAGGTTATAATGGTGTCATCTCAGAGACTCAGCAGACAGGTTATAATGGTGTCATGTCAACAGACAGGTTATAATGGTGTCATCTCAGCAGACAGGTTATAATGGTGTCATCTCAGCAGACAGGTTATAATGGTGTCATCTCAACAGACAGGTTATAATGGTGTCATCTCAACAGACAGGTTATAATGGTGTCATCTCAGCAGACAGGTTATAATGGTGTCATCTCAGCAGACAGGTTATAATGGTGTCATCTCAACAGACAGGTTATAATGGTGTCATCTCAACAGACAGGTTATAATGGTGTCATCTCAGCAGACAGGTTATAATGGTGTCATCTCAGCAGACAGGTTATAATGGTGTCATCTCAACAGACAGGTTATAATGGTGTCATCTCAACAGACAGGTTATAATGGTGTCATCTCAGCAGACAGGTTATAATGGTGTCATCTCAGAGACTCAGCAGACAGGTTATAATGGTGTCATCTCAGCAGACAGGTTATAATGGTGTCATCTCAACAGACAGGTTATAATGGTGTCACCTCAGCAGACAGGTTATAATGGTTTCATCTCAACAGACAGGTTATAATGGTGTCATCTCAGCAGACAGGTTATAATGGTGTCATCTCAGCAGACAGGTTATAATGGTGTCATCTCAACAGACAGGTTATAATGGTGTCATCTCAGAGACTCAGCAGACAGGTTATAATGGTGTCATCTCAACAGATAGGTTATAATGGTGTCACCTCATCAGACAGGTTATAATGGTGTCATCTCAACAGACAGGTTATAATGGTGTCATCTCAGCAGACAGGTTATAATGGTGTCATCTCAGAGACTCAGCAGACAGGTTATAATGGTGTCATCTCAGCAGACAGGTTATAATGGTGTCATCTCAACAGACAGGTTATAATGGTGTCATCTCAGCAGACAGGTTATAATGGTGTCATCTCAGCAGACAGGTTATAATGGTGTTATCTCAACAGACAGGTTATAATGGTGTTATCTCAACAGACAGGTTATAATGGTGTCACCTCAGCAGACAGGTTATAATGGTGTCATCTCAGCAGACAGGTTATAATGGTGTCATCTCAGCAGACAGGTTATAATGGTGTTATCTCAACAGACAGGTTATAATGGTGTCATCTCAACAGACAGGTTATAATGGTGTCATCTCAACAGACAGGTTATAATGGTGTCATCTCAGCAGACAGGTTATAATGGTGTCATCTCAGCAGACAGGTTATAATGGTGTTATCTCAACAGACAGGTTATAATGGTGTTATCTCAACAGACAGGTTATAATGGTGTCATCTCAGCAGACAGGTTATAATGGTGTTATCTCAGCAGACAGGTTATAATGGTGTTATCTCAACAGACAGGTTATAACGGTGTCACCTCAGCAGACAGGTTATAATGGTGTCATCTCAACAGACAGGTTATAATGGTGTCATCTCAACAGACAGGTTATAATGGTGTCATCTCAGCAGACAGGTTATAATGGTGTCATCTCAACAGACAGGTTATAATGGTGTCATCTCAGCAGACAGGTTATAATGGTGTCATCTCAGAGACTCAGCAGACAGGTTATAATGGTGTCATCTCAGCAGACAGGTTATAATGGTGTCATCTCAACAGATAGGTTATAATGGTGTCATCTCAACAGACAGGTTATAATGGTGTCATCTCAACAGACAGGTTATAATGGTGTCACCTCAGCAGACAGGTTATTATGGTGTCATCTCAACAGACAGGTTATAATGGTGTCACCTCAGCAGACAGGTTATAATGGTGTCATCTCAACAGACAGATTGTAATGGTGTCATCTCAACAGACAGGTTATAATGGTGTCATCTCAACAGACAGGTTATAATGGTGTCATCTCAACAGACAGGTTATAATGGAGTCATCTCAACAGACAGGTTATAACGGTGTCACCTCAGCAGACAGGTTATAATGGTGTCATCTCAGCAGACAGGTTATAATGGTGTCACCTCAGCAGACAGGTTATAATGGTGTCATCTCAGAGACTCAGCAGACAGGTTATAATGGTGTCATGTCAACAGACAGGTTATAATGGTGTCATCTCAGCAGACAGGTTATAATGGTGTCATCTCAGCAGACAGGTTATAATGGTGTCATCTCAACAGACAGGTTATAATGGTGTCATCTCAACAGACAGGTTATAATGGTGTCATCTCAGCAGACAGGTTATAATGGTGTCATCTCAGCAGACAGGTTATAATGGTGTCATCTCAACAGACAGGTTATAATGGTGTCATCTCAACAGACAGGTTATAATGGTGTCATCTCAGCAGACAGGTTATAATGGTGTCATCTCAGCAGACAGGTTATAATGGTGTCATCTCAACAGACAGGTTATAATGGTGTCATCTCAACAGACAGGTTATAATGGTGTCATCTCAGCAGACAGGTTATAATGGTGTCATCTCAGAGACTCAGCAGACAGGTTATAATGGTGTCATCTCAGCAGACAGGTTATAATGGTGTCATCTCAACAGACAGGTTATAATGGTGTCACCTCAGCAGACAGGTTATAATGGTGTCATCTCAACAGACAGGTTATAATGGTGTCATCTCAGCAGACAGGTTATAATGGTGTCATCTCAGCAGACAGGTTATAATGGTGTCATCTCAACAGACAGGTTATAATGGTGTCATCTCAGAGACTCAGCAGACAGGTTATAATGGTGTCATCTCAACAGACAGGTTATAATGGTGTCACCTCATCAGACAGGTTATAATGGTGTCATCTCAACAGACAGGTTATAATGGTGTCATCTCAGCAGACAGGTTATAATGGTGTCATCTCAGAGACTCAGCAGACAGGTTATAATGGTGTCATCTCAGCAGACAGGTTATAATGGTGTCATCTCAGCAGACAGGTTATAATGGTGTCATCTCAGTAGACAGGTTATAATGGTGTCATCTCAACAGACAGGTTATAATGGTGTCATCTCAACCAGTCTGCTGGGGTTCTTCTCCTGTACTGCTATGCACCTTAAATGATGCCAACATCAGCAGAAATATGGAGTTTCTAGGGCCAATGTCCAAACCAACTCGTAAAATACTCCTACAGATAAACAGGTATTTTATTACCAACAGACAACTGCTTTCGTCTTAACACTGGTAGCAACATTTTACAAGGGCATCTAGTTCTTTAATCACCAATTAACTACTGTAAACTGTTATCTTTGGGACCGTGCACCTTGGAACGCTATCAGGGGCGAAGAGATGCACACAAAGGGGGGTAAAGATCTGAAGACAGGGGAGCTCTTAGAGGAGGAGGAGATAACAGGGAGAGAGCAGTCTCTGTGTGGCAGGGGTGAAGGTTGGGCTCTGAGAGGGGGGGGTGAAGGTTGGGCTCTGAGAGGGGGAGGGGATGAAGGTTGGGCTCTGAGAGGGGGGGTGAAGATTGGGCTCTGAGATGGGGAGGGGGTGAAGGTTGGTCTCTGAGAGCGGGAGGATGAAGGTTGGGCTCTGAGAAGGGGAGGGTGAAGATTGGGCTCTGAGAGGGGAGGGTGAAGGTTGGGCTTTGAGAGGGGGAGGGTGAAGGTTGGGCTCTGAGAGTGGAGGGTGAAGGTTGGGCTCTGAGAGTGGAGGGTGAAGGTTGGGCTCTGAGAGTGGAGGGTGAAGGTTGGGCTCTGAGAGTGGAGGGTGAAGGTTGGGCTCTGAGAGGGGGAGGGGGATGAAGTTTGGGCTCTGAGAGGGGGAGGGGTGTGAAGGATGGGCTCTGAGAGGGGGAGGGGTGAAGGTTGGGCTCTGGGAGGGTGAAGGTTGGGCTCTGAGAGGGGTTGGGTGAAGGTTGGGCTCTGAGAGGGGGAGGGTGAAGGTTGGGCTCTGAGAGGGGGAGAGTGAAGATTGGGCTCTGAGAGGGGAGGGTGAAGATTGGGCTCTGAGAGGGGGGGGAAGTTGGGCTCTGAGAGGGGGAGGGTGAAGGTTGGGCTCTGAGAGGGGTAGGGTGAAGGATGGCTCTGAGAGGGGCAGGGGGTGAAGGTTGGGTTCTGAGAGGGTGGGAGAAAGTTGGGCTCTGAGAGGGGGAAGGGGATGAACGTTGGGCTCTGAGAGGGGAGGGTGAAGGTTGGGCTCTGAGAGTGGAGGGTGAAAGTTGGGCTCTGAGAGTGGAGGGTGGAGGTTGGGCTCTGAGAGGGGAGGGTGAAGATTGGGCTCTGAGAGTGGAGGGTGAAGGCTGGGCTCTGAGAGTGGAGGGTGAAGGTTGGGCTCTGAGAGGGGGGTGAAGGTTGGGCTCTGAGAGTGGAGGGTGAAGGTTGGACTCTGAGAGGGGGGGGAGAAAGTTGGGCTCTGAGAGGGGGAGGGTGAAGGTTGGGCTCTGAGAGGGGAGGGCGAAGATTGGGCTCTGAGAGGGGGGGGAAGTTGGGCTCTGAGAGGGGGAGGGTGAAGGTTGGGCTCTGAGAGGGGTAGGGTGAAGGATGGGCTCTGAGAGGGGCAGGGGGTGAAGGTTGGGCTCTGAGAGGGTGGGAGAAAGTTGGGCTCTGAGAGGGGGAAGGGGATGAAGGTTGGGCTCTGAGAGGGGAGGGTGAAGGTTGGGCTCTGAGAGTGGAGGGTGAAAGTTGGGCTCTGAGAGTGGAGGGTGGAGGTTGGGCTCTGAGAGGGGAGGGTGAAGATTGGGCTCTGAGAGTGGAGGGTGAAGGTTGGGCTCTGAGAGTGGAGGGTGAAGGTTGGGCTCTGAGAGGGGGGTGAAGGTTGGGCTCTGAGAGTGGAGGGTGAAGGTTGGGCTCTGAGAGGGGGGGGGAGAAAGTTGGGCTCTGAGAGGGGGAGGGTGAAGGTTGGGCTCTGAGAGGGGTAGGGTGAAGGTTAGGCTCTGAGATGGGGAGGGGGTGAAGATTGTGCTCTGAGAGGGGGGGAGAAAGTTGGGCTCTGAGAGGGGGAAGGGGTGAATGTTGGGCTCTGAGAGGGGTAGGGTGAAGGTTGGGCTCTGAGAGGGAAGGGTGAAAGTTGGGCTCTGAAAGCGGGTGGGGGGAAGGGTAGATAAGGCAACCCCTTCCTCCTTTGCCTCTAACTCCTAACCCCTTCCTCCTATGTCTCTAAACCCTAACCCCTTCCTCCTATGCCTCTAACCCCTAACCCCTTCCTCCTATGTCTCTAACTCCTAACCCCTTCCTCCTATGCCTCTAACCCCTAACCCCTTCCTCCTATGTCTCTAACTCCTAACCCCTTCCTCCTATGTCTCTAAACCCTAACCCCTTCCTCCTACGTCTCTAAACCCTAACCCCTTCCTCCTATGCCTCTAACCCCTAACCCCTTCCTCCTATGTCTCTAACTCCTAACCCCTTCCTCCTTTGGGTTTTATAACAGAGAAACAGGGTTTTAGAACAGAGAAACAGGGTTTTATAACAGAGAAACAGGGTTTTATAACAGAGAAACAGGGTTTTATAACAGAGAAACAGGGTTTATAACAGAGAAACAGGGTTTTAGAACAGAGAAACAGGGTTTATAACAGAGAAACAGGGTTTATAACAGAGAAACAGGGTTTTAGAACAGAGAAACAGGGTTTTAGAACAGAGAAACAGGGTTTTATAACAGAGAAACAGGGTTTATAACAGAGAAACAGGGTTTTAGAACAGAGAAACAGGGTTTTATAACAGAGAAACAGGGTTTTATAACAGAGAAACAGGGATTTAGAACAGAGAAACAGGGTTTATAACAGAGAAACAGGGTTTTAGAACAGAGAAACAGGGTTTTAGAACAGAGAAACAGGGTTTTAGAACAGAGAAACAGGGTTTTATAACAGAGAAACAGGGTTTATAACAGAGAAACAGGGTTTTATAACAGAGAAAGAAGGCAGAGAGAGAACAGAGAGAGAACAGAGAGATAATAGAGAGAGAGAGAACAGAGAGAGAGCAGAGAGAGAACAGAGAGAGAACAGAGAGAGAACAGAGAGAGAACTGAGAGAGAATGGGGATAGAACAGAGAGAGAGCAGAGGGAGAGCAGAGAGAGAACAGAGAGAGAGAACATAGAGAGAGAGAGAGAGAGAGAGAGAGAGAACAGAGAGAGAACAGAGAGAGAGCAGAGAGAGAGAAGGGGAAGAACGGGGTGATTTCGTGTCACCTCCAATTACTGCTAACATGCTGTGGATGTTTACCTCAGTCCGGTCCACATGTTCTGTGTGTGAGGGGAGAGCACAGCTGTCTCTATGGAACGTATGATAGGTGCGCGCACACACACACACACACACACACACACACACACACTGCCCCCCTGATTTCATAGAGAGAAGGATAAGAGCAACAAAGAGTAGACAGAACGTTCCACACATCTTCTTGGACCAAACTTCAAAGGAGTTGGGCCTGAAACACTTAAAGAAAGAAAACACCATTCTTCAAGAATCTCCGTCATTTGGGAACAAGCGAGGAAGAGTGGAGAAAAGAGGAAGGAGGACCAGGAAAGGAAAGAAAGGAAAAGCATCAACCTGTTCACGTTGTAGACCTGACATGAAAGGAAACGTCCAGTATCAAGGCTCTAGAGTTTCAGTGTTATCTGATGATCCCATCTCTCTGTGTAGAACAGACAGCAGGCTGTAGCAGGGATGTGGTCCTTCAACTGTTTACTACTGACTTAGAGGTACTTCACCACAGGTCAGCTGCTTTCAATACAGGTCCAGATGACCTGATCCATGCAACACAGCTGCTGAGGAGAGGAGAGGAGAGGAGAGGAGAGGAGAGGAGAGGAGAGGAGGGGAGGGGAGGGGAGGGGATGGGAGAGGAGAGGAGAGGAGAGGAGAGGAGAGGAGAGGAGAGGAGGGGAGAGGAGAGGAGGGGAGGGGAGAGGAGAGGAGAGGAGAGGAGACGAGACGAGACGAGACGAGACGAGAGGAGAGGAGAGGAGAGGAGAGGAGAGGAGAGGAGAGGAGAGGAGAGGAGAGGAGAGGAGAGGAGAGGAGAGGAGAGGAGAGGAGAGGAGAATGGATGTAGAACACTGACCTGCCTACCAGGGCTGTGGCTAGAATGGATGTAGAACACTGACCTGCTCGTACTAGAGAGAGACACTACAACAGTGCTCCAATCCGATGTCTCGTACTAGAGACACTACAACACTGCTCCAGTCAGATGTCTCGTACTAGAGAGAGACACTACAACACTGCTCCAATCAGATGTCTCGTACTAGAGAGAGACACTACAACACTGCTCCAGTCAGATGTCTCATACTAGAGAGAGACACTACAACACTGCTCCAATCAGATGCCTCGTACTAGAGAGAGACACTACAACACTGCTCCAATCAGATGTCTCGTACTAGAGAGAGACACTACAACACTGCTCCAATCAGATGTCTCGTACTAGAGAGAGACACTACAATATGGATACATGGATACCATGGCGATGAGGGGACAGAGGGAGGGAGGGGGCAACACAGACCGTGACTTCCCACTGGGACACCCACATGGATACCATGGCGATGAGGGGACAGAGGGTGGGAGGGGGCAACACAGACCGCTACTTCCCACTCGGACACCCACATGGATACCATGGCGATGAGGAGACAGAGGGAGGGAGAGGGTGGAGAGTGACAGACAACAGGGTATAGCAGAGTAGTACAGAACAGTGCCCTCTGCTATCATCAATACAGGCCAAGCCTTTACAGAACAGTGTCCTCTGCTATCATCAATACAGGCCAAGCCTTTACAGAACAGTGTCCTCCGCTATCATCAATACAGACCAAGCCTTTACAGAACAGTGTCCTCTGCTATCATTGTCTACATACAGGGCTTTACAGAACAGTGTCCTCTGCTATCATCAATACAGGCCAAGCCTTTACAGAACAGTGTCCTCTGATATCATCAATACAGGCCAAGCCTTTACAGAACAGTGTCCTCTGTTATCATCAATACAGGCCAAGCCTTTACAGAACAGTGTCCTCTGCTATCATCAATACAGACCAATCCTTTACAGAACTGTGTCCTCTGCTATCATCAATACAAACCAAGCCTTTACTCTGTAAAACAGGATGATTAGATACGACAGAAAGTAATGGTGATGATTACTGACATACCGTTTGGGGATCGATTCCATCTATCAATCCCTGCAATCTGAGTGCCGATCCAGCAGCATTACATCAACATGGTTGTGGAGGGAGGAGACCCCTGTTGTGGTTTCACAACCTCAATACAGCTTCCAAAACACAACTGGAGTAGACAATGTGATTATGAGCCCTGAGCCAGGCCAGCTCTGAGCCAGCCCTGAGACAGAGCAGCTCTGAGCCAGCCCTGAGACAGCCCTGAGACAGAGCAGCTCTGAGCCAGCCCTGAGCCAGCCCAGCCCTGAGCCAGGCCAGCCGTGACCAAGGCCATCCGTGAACAAGGCTAGCCGTGAGCCAGGCCAGCCATGAGCCAGGCCAGCCCTGAGCCAGGCCAGCCCTGAGCCAGCCAGCCCTGAGCTAGCCCTAAGCCAGGCCAGCCCTGAGCCTTCCCTGAGCCACGCCAGCCCTGAGCCAGCCCTGAGCCAGCCCTGAGCCAGCCCTGAGCCAGCCCTGAGCCAGGCCAGCCCTGAGCCAGGCCAGCCGTGAGCCAGGCCAGCCCTGAGCAAGCCCTGAGCCAGCCCTGAGCCAGCCCTGAGCCAGCTCTGAGCCAGGCCAGCCTGAGCCAGGCCAGCCGTGAGCCAGGCCAGCCCTGAGCCAACCCTGAGCCAGCCAGCGTGTAGAGCAGATCAACAAAGCTCCCCCTTCCCTGCTATCCTCTTCCACTCCAAATACACAGATCACCGGTCGAGGTTACGGAAGCAGGTCCTGTGTATTTTGGCAGGTGGGATATATTCTGAAAGAGCAACAAAACTTCTATATTTAGTTGTAGATGGCTGGAGTAGAGGAGAGGAGAGGAGAGGAGAGGAGAGGAGAGGGAGGGAGGGAGGGAGGGAGGGAGGGAGGGAGGGAGGGAGGGAGGGAGGGAGGGAGGGAGGGAGGGAGGGAGGGAGGGAGGGAGGGAGGGAACATCTATATAATCTACATCTTAATATATAGGTCCATCTACATAATCTACACCTTAATATATAGGTCCATCTATATAATCTACATCTTAATATATAGGTCCATCTATATAATCTACATCTTAATATATAGGTCCATCTATATAGGTCCATCTATATAATCTACACCTTAATGTATAGGTCCATCTATATAATCTACATCTTAATATATAGGTCCATCTATATAGGTCCATCTATATAATCTACATCTTAATATATAGGTCCATCTATATAATCTACATCTTAATATATAGGTCCATCTATATAGGTCCATCTATATAATCTACATCTATATATAGGTCCATCTATATAATCTACATCTTAATATATAGGTCCATCTATATAATCTACATCTTAATATATAGGTCCATCTATATAGGTCCATCTATATAATCTACTTCTTAATATATAGGTCCATCTATATAATCTACTTCTTAATATATAGGTCCATCTATATAATCTACTTCTTAATATATAGGTCCATCTATATAATCTACTTCTTAATATATAGGTCCATCTATATAATCTACATCTTAATATATAGGTCCATCTATATAATCTACATCTTAATGTATAGGTCCATCTATATAATCTACATCTATATCTATATATAGGTCCATCTATATAATCTATATATATAGGTCCTTAGACAGGGGGCTTTGACGTGGCTCTTGTTAGGCCCAGTCGGTTAGTCAGTAAGAGATCTCATTCTAGCAGCAGGTCCTGTCTCCAACTCCATCCCGCTCAGTGCAGCAGCCCAGTCAGTTAGTCAGTAAGAGATCTCATTCTAGCAGCAGTTCCCGCCTCCAACTCCATCCCGCTCAGTGCAGCAGCTCTGTGTCGGTACAATAAGGCCAGGAGATTTATTATGGAGCGTGTAGCAGCAGCTGGTCTCACCGCACCACGAGATGAGAGAGAGGGAGAGAGGGAGAGAGAGGGGGAGTGAGAGAGAGGGGGAGAGAGGGGGGGAGAGGGGGAGAGGGGGAGATAGAGAGGGGGGAGAGAGGGGAGAGAGGGAGAGAGGGGAGAGAGAGGGGAGAGAGGGAGAGAGAGGGAGAGAGGGAGAAAGGGAGAGAGAGGGGGGGAGAGGGGAGAGAGAGGGAGAGAAGGAGAAAGGGAGAGAGAGGGGGGGAGAGGGGAGAGAGGGAGAGAGAGGGAGAGAGGGAGAAAGGGAGAGAGAGGGGGGGAGAGGGGAGAGAGGGAGAGGGGAGAGAGGAAGAGAGGGAGAGGAGAGAAGAGAAGAGAAGGGAAGCTAATCTTGTTTACATTCTAATCTGCTATTTCCTCCCTTCAGAAACCTTGAGAGTGGAAAGTCATGTAAAGTGTGTATTACAATAAGTGTAGCAGAAACAGCCCACTGGCAGCAGACTCTGAGGACGGGGCCAGAAGGGCCTGCAGCTAGCAGCAACCCAGACGCAGTGTATTCCACAATGTGTTACCGTGTAACTGGAGCTCAGCTCTGGAGAGATACCACAGGCCCTTGGCCCCATCCGGAGAAAACACCCGAGCTGCTCTCTGCGTCCCCATTGGACAAGAAGGGTGAATATGATCGAACCTAGCACTGTGTGTGTGTGTGTGTGTGTGTGTGTGTGTGTGTGTGTGTGTGTGTGTGTGTGTGTGTGTGTGTGTGTGTGTGTGTGTGTGTGTGTGTGTGTGTGTGTGTGCACTCCTGTGCATAGGTGGGTCAAGTAGAAAAAGGCGATCGCATATCTAATATGGTTTTTCTGACATTGTACAAACACACCGTGAGCTGCCCTGCTCTCCATCACTAGTGGCTGGTGACGTCATGTTCTGACGGCTAAGGGACTCGATGGATTTTACAATGGGACCCGGTCCAGTTCAACTCCATGGACGGGACCCGGTCCAGTTCAACTCCATTGACGGGACCCGGTCCAGTTCAACTCCATTGATGGGACCCGGTCCAGTTCAACTCCATTGATGGGACCCGGTCCAGTTCAACTCCATTGATGGGACCCGGTCCAGTTCAACTCCATCGATGGGACCCGGTCCAGTTCAACTCCATCGACTAGTTCAACTCCATCGATGGGACCCGGTCCAGTTCAACTCCATGGACGGGACCCGGTCCAGTTCAACTCCATGGACGGGACCCGGTCCAGTTCAACTCCATCGACTAGTTCAACTCCATCGATGGGACCCGGTCCAGTTCAACTCCATGGACGGGACACATTGCTGAACACACTGTTGAACACACTGTTGAACACACTGCTGAACACACTGTTGAACACACTGCTGAACACACTGTTGAACACACTGCTGAACACACTGTTGAACACACTGCTGAACACACTGTTGAACACACTGCTGAACACACTGTTGAACACACTGCTGAACACACTGCTGAACACACTGCTGAACACACTGTTGAACATACTGCTGAACACACTGTTGAACTCACTGCTGAACACACTGTTGAACACACTGTTGAACTCACTGCTGAACACACTGTTGAATTCACTGCTGAACACACTGTTGAACTCACTGCTGAACACACTGTTGAACATACTGCTGAACACACCGTTGAACATACTGCTGAACACACTGTTGAACTCACTGCTGAACACACTGTTGAACACACTGTTGAACTCACTGCTGAACACACTGTTGAACTCACTGCTGAACACACTGCTGAACACACTGTTGAACTCACTGCTGAACACACTGTTGAACACACTGTTGAACACACTGTTGAAACACACTGTTGAACTCACTGCTGAACACACTGCTGAACACACTGTTGAACTCACTGCTGAACACACTGTTGAACACACTGTTGAACTCACTGCGGAACACACTGTTGAACACACTGTTGAACTCACTGCTGAACACACTGTTGAGCACATTGCTGAACACACTGCTGAACACACTGTTGAAACACACTGTTGAACTCACTGCTGAACACACTGTTGAAACACACTGTTGAACTCACTGCTGAACACACTGCTGAACACACTGTTGAAATACACTGTTGAACTCACTGCTGAACACACTGTTGAAACACACTGTTGAACACACTGCTGAACACACTATTGAACTCACTGCTGAACACACTGTTGAACACACTGTTGAACACACTGCTGAACACACTGTTGAAACACACTGCTGAACACACTGCTGAACACACTGTTGAATACACTGCTGAACACACTGTTGAACACACTGTTGAACACACTGCTGAACACACTGCTGAACACACTGTTGAACACACTGCTGAACACACTGCTGAACACACTGCTGAACACACTGTTGAACACACTGCTGAACTCACTGTTGAACACACTGCTGAACACACTGCTGAACACACTGTTGAACACACTGTTGAACACACTGTGGAACACACTGCTGAACATACTGCTGAACACACTGTGGAACACACTGTGGAACACACTGCTGAACACACTGTTGAACACACTGTTGAACACATTGCGGAACACACTGTTGAACACACTGTTGAAATACACTGTTGAACACACTGTTGAACACACTGTTGAACACACTGTTGAAATACACTGTGGAACACATTGCTGAACACTGTTGAACACACTGCTGAACACACTGTTGAACACACTGTGGAACACACTGCTGAACACACTGTTGAACACATTGCTGAACACACTGCTGAACACACTGTTGAACACACTGTTGAACACACTGCTGAACACACTGTTGAACACACTGTTGAACACACTGCTGAACACACTGAACACACTGTTGAGCACATTGCTGAACACACTGTTGACACACTGCTGAACACACTGTTGAACACATTGCTGAACACACTGTTGAACACACTGTTGAACACACTGTTGAGCACATTGCTGAACACACTGTGGAACACATTGCTGAACACACTGTTGAACACATTGCTGAACACACTGTGGAACACATTGCTGAACATACTGCTGAACACACTGTTGAACACATTGCTGAACACACTGCTGAACACACTGTTGAAATACACTGTTGAACACACTGTTGAACACACTGCTGAACACACTGCTGAACACACTGCTGAACACACTGTTGAACACACTGAGAGACTCAGAGGAGGTACCTAGCCCTACCCAGCAGGAGAGACTCAGAGGAGGTAGCTAGCCCTACCAGCAGGAGAGACTCGGAGGAGGTAGGTAGCCCTACCAGCAGGAGAGACTCAGAGGAGGTAGCTAGCCCTACCCAGCAGGAGAGACTCAGAGGAGGTAGCTAGCCCTACCCAGCAGCAGAGACTCAGAGGAGGTAGCTAGCCCTACCCAGCAGCAGAGACTCAGAGGAGGTAGCTAGCCCTACCCAGCAGCAGAGACTCAGATGTGGTAGCTAGCCCTACCCAGCAGGAGAGACTCAGAGGAGGTAGCTAGCCCTACCCAGCAGGAGAGACTCAGAGGAGGTAGCTAGCCTTACCAGCAGGAGAGACTCAGAGGAGGTAGCTATCCCTACCCAGCAACAGAGACTCAGAGGAGGTAGCTAGTCCTACCCAGCAGCAGAGACTCAGAGGAGGTAACTAGCCCTACCCAGCAGCAGAGACTCAGAGGAGGTAGCTAGCCCTACCAGCAGGAGAGACTCAGAGGAGGTAGCTAGCCCTACCAGCAGAGAGACAGAGGAGGTAGCTAGCCCTACCCAGCAGGAGAGACTAAGAGGAGGTAGCTAGCCCTACCAACAGTGTCAGACTAGGTTCCTGTAGAGAGACAGCTTTCTGCAGCTGTACACTATGTAGTTAGTCCACCTCCCTCAGGTTCCCCCAGGTGCTCCCAGGTTCCCTCATGTTCCCCCAGATGCCCCCAGGTTCCATAGTCTGCTACTTTTACATAAGACCTCATTCCCTTCCGTTCAGGACCATTGGGTTTGACAGGTCTGAGGGGTTCTGGTCCCTCCATTCAGGACCATTGGTTTGACAGGTCTGAGAGGGTTCTGGTCCCTCCATTCAGGACCATTGGTTTGACAGGTCTGAGTGCGTGCGTGCGTGTGTGTGTGTGTGCGTGCGTGTGTGCCTGTCTGTGTGTGTGTGCGTGCGTGCGTGTGTGCCTGTCTGTGTGTGTGCGTGCGTGCCTGTCTGTGTGTGTGTGTGTGTGTGTGTGTGTGTGTGTGTGTGTGCCTGTCTGTGTGTGTGTGCGTGCGTGCGTGCGTGTGTGCGTGTGTGCCTGTCTGTGTGTGTGCGTGCGTGCCTGTCTGTCTGTGTGTGTGTGTGTGTGTGTGTGTGCGTGTGCGCGTGCGTGTGTGTGTGCGTGTCTGTCTGTGTGCGTGTGTCCAAGGTAGAGAGGTGAGGAGGAGTTCATAGCAGAAGGTTTTGAGACCTAAAACAGCAACTCTGATAACAAACGAATGGAAGGACAGATAGATGTAAAACCTCCAGTGGAAAGGCAGCCTTTTAAAGGAAACTAAAACCACACAACCACCACATTAAAGGGCCGTTCTTCAGACGACCGCTGGTATGTGGACTGGTTGCCAGGGTCAGTGTTTTTCATTAGGTCTCTACATCGTTTCAGTTGATTTGGCGAAGGACCGTACAACAGCCTGAGTACGAGATGCAGTCTGGAAAACAGCAAGGAAGCAAATTACATTTATACACAACACCCACTGGGACTGTTTACTTTATGTGATCTGATACACCTGTGTGTGTGTGTGTGTGTGTGTGTGTGTGTGTGTGTGTGTGTGTGTGTGTGTGTGTGTGTGTGTGTGTGTGTGTGTGTGTGTGTGTGTGTGTGTGTGTGTGTTCGGGTGTGTGTGTGTGTGTGTGTTCATATGTGTTCGTATGTGTATGTATGTGTTCATGTGTGTGTATGTGTGTGTGTGTGTGTGTATGTGTGTGTGTGTGTGTTCGTGTGTGTGTGTTCATGTGTGTGTGTGTGTGTGTGTGTGTGTGTGTGTTCCAGGGATTCCATGAGAAAACAGCACCACAGAACCATCATCTCAACTACATGAAGAGGAACCACATTTAACCCCCATCATCTGGTTACCACTTTACCTCGTTGGGGATAACTTGGTGACAGTTAATCCCATGCCTCATTGGGGATAACTTGGTGACAGTTTTTCCCATGGCTCGTTGGGGATATCTTGGTGACAGTTAATCCCATGGCTCATTGGGGATAACTTGGTGACAGTTAATCCCCATGGCTCCTTGGGGATATCTTGGTGACAGTTAATCTCATGGCTCATTGGGGATAACTTGGTGACAGTTAATCCCCATGGCTCCTTGGGGATATCTTGGTGACAGTTAATCCCCATGGCTCATTGGGGATAACTTGGTGACAGTTAATCCCCATGGCTCCTTGGGGATATCTTTGTGACAGTTAATCCCATGGCTCATTGGGGATAACTTGGTGACAGTTAATCCCCATGGCTCCTTGGGGATATCTTGGTGACAGTTAATCCCATGGCTCGTTGGGGATATCTTGGTGACAGTTTTTCCCATGGCTCGTTGGGGATATCTTGGTGACAGTTTTTCCCATTGGTCCTTGGGGATATCTTGGTGAGAGTTTTCACCATGGTTCCTTGGGGATATCTTAGTGTCAGCAACGGGCGGGTTTGGCTGAAATAGCCGAATCCACTAATTTGAAGGGGTGTCGACATACTTTTATATATATAGTGTAGCTCTAGTGTGGAAGAGGTGAACCCATGGAGGACAGAGGAGAACAAGGTTCAACCTGTGAAACGCATCATCATCATCATCACCCCCTATTACTCCTTCCCTCTCTCCTCACAGCATTTGATGAACTTCACAGATCCTTCGGCCGTGATCTAAAACACCCCTATTTTTTCGCCTTTTTGAAATTATTTCTGTTTTATATTAAACTGGGGGTTAAAAGTGGGTTATAGCACTGTCTATGTTCCAGCGGTGCCCCTCACCGCCCTTCAACCCTGGACGACACGGCCCAGTCCACCTCCATAACAGCCAAGCCAACGCAGGTTCTCAGGGGACCACGGTCCCACAGTTTACGAGGCTCTTTAAATCATCAAGTGCTTTGGCAGAAATGGATTAGTATCCCGAAAAGTGAAACAATGCAGCCAGGTAAGTAATGGGGAAGGGTGAGGCCACAGAGCCAGACCACCTGGCTGTGAGGCTCAGGGTCAGGGCAGGCTCAGGGGTCAGGGCAGGCTCAGGGGTCAGGGCAGGGCAGGGTCAGGGCAGGCAGAAACGGTCAATACCGAGAAAACTAGAAGAACCAGGAACAAGGAACAGAGGGAAAAACGGGAAAAACGCTGGTAGGTTTGACGAAACAGAACAAACTGGCAACAGACAAACAGAGAACACAGGTATAAATACACAGGGGATAATGGTTGAAGATGGGCGACACCTGGATTAGGGTGGAGAATCGCAAAGACAGGTGAAACAGATCAGGGTGTGGCAGTTTGATGTCTCGTCGGAGGTCGTAGCTTTCTAGCATGCGTCCATATCTGTGTCCCGTTCTTCGTAAGTGGTAGCTCTAGTCTTTAGCCCCGTGTGGATGTTGCCTGTAATCCATGTTTTTGGGGTCTGGATACGTTTGTATAGTCAATGTGTTGGACAACGTCGTATGTGCACTTATTGCTTCTGCCCCTGCAGCATTTTACGTCTCACCAGGATGCCAGCTCATCTACCACATCTACACCTGCAGCATTTTACGTCTCACCAGGATGCCAGCTCATCTACCGCATCTACACCTGCAGCATTTTACGTCTCACCAGGATGCCAGCTCATCTACCACATCTACACCTGCAGCATTTTACATCTCAGTCTCACCAGGATGCCAGCTCATCTACCACATCTACCCCTGCAGCATTGTCTCACCAGGATGCCAGCTCATCTGCCCCTGCAGCATTGTCTCACCGGGATGCCAGCTCATCTACCCCTGCAGCATTGTCTCACCAGGATGCCAGCTCATCTACACCTGCAGCATTTTACGGCTCAGTCTCACCAGGATAACAGCTCATTTACCCCTGCAGCATTGTCTCACCAGGATGCCAGCTCATCTGCCCCTGCAGCATTTTACGGCTGAGTCTCACCAGGATGCCAGCTCATCTACCCCTGGAGCATTGTCTCACCAGGATGCCAGCTCATCTACCCCTGCAGCATTGTCTCACCAGGATGCCAGCTCATCTACACCTGCAGCATTTTACGGCTCAGTCTCACCAGGATAACAGCTCATTTACCCCTGCAGCATTGTCTCACCAGGATGCCAGCTCATCTGCCCGTGCAGCATTTTACGGCTGAGTCTCACCAGGATGCCAGCTCATCTACCCCTGCAGCATTGTCTCACCAGGATGCCAGCTCATCTGCCCCTGCAGCATTTTACGGCTGAGTCTCACCAGGATGCCAGCTCATCTACCCCTGCAGCATTGTCTCACCAGGATGCCAGCTCATCTGCCCCTGCAGCATTGTCTCACCAGGATGCCAGCTCATCTATCCCTGGAGCATTGTCTCACCAGGATGCCAGCTCATCTACCCCTGCAGCATTGTCTCACCAGGATGCCAGCTCATCTGCCCCTGCAGCATTTTACGGCTGAGTCTCACCAGGATGCCAGCTCATCTACCCCTGCAGCATTGTCTCACCAGGATGCCAGCTCATCTGCCCCTGCAGCATTGTCTCACCAGGATGCCAGCTCATCTACCCCTGCAGCATTGTCTCACCAGGATGCCAGCTCATCTACACCTGCAGCATTTTACGGCTCAGTCTCACCAGGATAACAGCTCATTTACCCCTGCAGCATTGTCTCACCAGGATGCCAGCTCATCTGCCCCTGCAGCATTTTACGGCTGAGTCTCACCAGGATGCCAGCTCATCTACCCCTGCAGCATTGTCTCACCAGGATGCCAGCTCATCTGCCCCTGCAGCATTTTACGGCTGAGTCTCACCAGGATGCCAGCTCATCTACCCCTGCAGCATTGTCTCACCAGGATGCCAGCTCATCTGCCCCTGCAGCATTGTCTCACCAGGATGCCAGCTCATCTATCCCTGGAGCATTGTCTCACCAGGATGCCAGCTCATCTACCCCTGCAGCATTATCTCACCAGGATGCCAGCTCATCTACCCCTGCAGCATTGTCTCACCAGGATGCCAGCTCATCTGCCCCTGCAGCATTTTACGGCTGAGTCTCACCAGGATGCCAGCTCATCTACCCCTGCAGCATTGTCTCACCAGGATGCCAGCTCATCTGCCCCTGCAGCATTTTACGGCTGAGTCTCACCAGGATGCCAGCTCATCTACCCCTGCAGCATTGTCTCACCAGGATGCCAGCTCATCTGCCCCTGCAGCATTGTCTCACCAGGATGCCAGCTCATCTACCCCTGGAGCATTGTCTCACCAGGATGCCAGCTCATCTACCCCTGCAGCATTGTCTCACCAGGATGCCAGCTCATCTGCCCCTGCAGCATTGTCTCACCAGGATGCCAGCTCATCTACCCCTGCAGCATTGTCTCACCAGGATGCCAGCTCATCTACACCTGCAGCATTTTACGGCTCAGTCTCACCAGGATAACAGCTCATTTACCCCTGCAGCATTGTCTCACCAGGATGCCAGCTCATCTGCCCCTGCAGCATTTTACGGCTGAGTCTCACCAGGATGCCAGCTCATCTACCCCTGCAGCATTGTCTCACCAGGATGCCAGCTCATCTGCCCCTGCAGCATTTTACGGCTGAGTCTCACCAGGATGCCAGCTCATCTACCCCTGCAGCATTGTCTCACCAGGATGCCAGCTCATCTGCCCCTGCAGCATTGTCTCACCAGGATGCCAGCTCATCTATCCCTGGAGCATTGTCTCACCAGGATGCCAGCTCATCTACCCCTGCAGCATTGTCTCACCAGGATGCCAGCTCATCTGCCCCTGCAGCATTTTACGGCTGAGTCTCACCAGGATGCCAGCTCATCTACCCCTGCAGCATTGTCTCACCAGGATGCCAGCTCATCTGCCCCTGCAGCATTTTACGGCTGAGTCTCACCAGGATGCCAGCTCATCTACCCCTGCAGCATTGTCTCACCAGGATGCCAGCTCATCTGCCCCTGCAGCATTGTCTCACCAGGATGCCAGCTCATCTACCCCTGGAGCATTGTCTCACCAGGATGCCAGCTCATCTACCCCTGCAGCATTGTCTCACCAGGATGCCAGCTCATCTGCCCCTGCAGCATTGTCTCACCAGGATGCCAGCTCATCTGCCCCTGCAGCATTGTCTCACCAGGATGCCAGCTCATCTGCCCCTGCAGCATTGTCTCACCAGGATGCCAGCTCATCTGCCCCTGCAGCATTGTCTCACCAGAATGCCAGCTCATCTGCCCCTGCAGCATTGTCTCACCAGGATGCCAGCTCATCTGCCCCTGCAGCATTGTCTCACCAGGATGCCAGCTCATCTGCCCCTGCAGCATTGTCTCACCAGGATGCCAGCTCATCTGCCCCTGCAGCATTGTCTCACCAGGATGTCAGCTCATCTGCCCCTGCAGCATTGTCTCACCAGGATGCCAGCTCATCTGCCCCTGCAGCATTGTCTCACCAGGATGCCAGCTCATCTACACCTGCAGCATTTTACGGCTGAGTCTCACCAGGATGCCAGCTCATCTACCCCTGCAGCATTGTCTCACCAGGATGCCAGCTCATCTGCCCCTGCAGCATTGTCTCACCAGGATGCCAGCTCATCTGCCCCTGCAGCATTGTCTCACCAGGATGCCAGCTCATCTGCCCCTGCAGCATTGTCTCACCAGGATGCCAGCTCATCTACCCCTGCAGCATTATCTCACCAGGATGCCAGCTCATCTGCCCCTGCAGCATTGTCTCACCAGGATGCCAGCTCATCTACACCTGCAGCATTTTACGGCTGAGTCTCACCAGGATGCCAGCTCATCTACCCCTGCAGCATTGTCTCACCAGGATGCCAGTACATCTGCCCCTGCAGCATTGTCTCACCAGGATGCCAGCTCATCTGCCCCTGCAGCATTGTCTCACCAGGATGCCAGCTCATCTGCCCCTGCAGCATTGTCTCACCAGGATGCCAGCTCATCTGCCCCTGCAGCATTGTCTCACCAGGATGCCAGCTCATCTGCTCCTGCAGCATTGTCTCACCAGGATGCCAGCTCATCTGCCCCTGCAGCATTGTCTCACCAGGATGCCAGCTCATCTGCCCCTGCAGCATTGTCTCACCAGGATGCCAGCTCATCTGCCCCTGCAGCATTGTCTCACCAGGATGCCAGCTCATCTGCCCCTGCAGCATTGTCTCACCAGGATGCCAGCTCATCTGCCCCTGCAGCATTGTCTCACCAGGATGCCAGCTCATCTGCCCCTGCAGCATTGTCTCACCAGGATGCCAGCTCATCTACCCCTGCAGCATTGTCTCACCAGGATGCCAGCTCATCTGCCCCTGCAGCATTGTCTCACCAGGATGCCAGCTCATCTGCCCCTGCAGCATCGTCTCACCAGGATGCCAGCTCATCTGCCCCTGCAGCATTGTCTCACCAGGATGCCAGCTCATCTGCCCCTGCAGCATTGTCTCACCAGGATGCCAGCTCATCTGCCCCTGCAGCATTGTCTCACCAGGATGCCAGCTCATCTGCCCCTGCAGCATTGTCTCACCAGGATGCCAGCTCATCTGCCCCTGCAGCATTGTCTCACCAGGATGCCAGCACATCTGCCCCTGCAGCATTGTCTCACCAGGATGCCAGCTCATCTGCCCCTGCAGCATTGTCTCACCAGGATGCTAGCACATCTGCCCCTGCAGCATTGTCTCACCAGGATGCCAGCTCATCTACCCCTGCAGCATTGTCTCACCAGGATGCCAGCTCATCTGCCCCTGCAGCATTGTCTCACCAGGATGCCAGCTCATCTGCCCCTGCAGCATTGTCTCACCAGGATGCCAGCTCATCTGCCCCTGCAGCATTGTCTCACCAGGATGCCAGCTCATCTACACCTGCAGCATTGTCTCACCAGGATGCCAGCTCATCTGCCCCTGCAGCATTGTCTCACCAGGATGCCAGCTCATCTGCCCCTGCAGCATTGTCTCACCAGGATGCCAGCTCATCTACCCCTGGAGCATTGTCTCACCAGGATGCCAGCTCATCTACCCCTGCAGCATTGTCTCACCAGGATGCCAGCTCATCTGCCCCTGCAGCATTGTCTCACCAGGATGCCAGCTCATCTGCCCCTGCAGCATTGTCTCACCAGGATGCCAGCTCATCTGCCCCTGCAGCATTGTCTCACCAGGATGCCAGCTCATCTGCCCCTGCAGCATTGTCTCACCAGGATGCCAGCTCATCTGCCCCTGCAGCATTGTCTCACCAGGATGCCAGCTCATCTGCCCCTGCAGCATTGTCTCACCAGGATGCCAGCTCATCTGCCCCTGCAGTATTGTCTCACCAGGATGCCAGCTCATCTGCCCCTGCAGCATTGTCTCACCAGGATGCCAGCTCATCTGCCCCTGCAGCATTGTCTCACCAGGATGCCAGCTCATCTGCCCCTGCAGCATTGTCTCACCAGGATGCCAGCTCATCTGCCCCTGCAGCATTGTCTCACCAGGATGCCAGCTCATCTGCCCCTGCAGCATTGTCTCACCAGGATGCCAGCTCATCTGCCCCTGCAGCATTGTCTCACCAGGATGCCAGCTCATCTGCCCCTGCAGCATTGTCTCACCAGGATGCCAGCTCATCTGCCCCTGCAGCATTGTCTCACCAGGATGCCAGCTCATCTACCCCTGCAGCATTATCTCACCAGGATGCCAGCTCATCTGCCCCTGCAGCATTGTCTCACCAGGATGCCAGCTCATCTACACCTGCAGCATTTTACGGCTGAGTCTCACCAGGATGCCAGCTCATCTACCCCTGCAGCATTGTCTCACCAGGATGCCAGTACATCTGCCCCTGCAGCATTGTCTCACCAGGATGCCAGCTCATCTGCCCCTGCAGCATTGTCTCACCAGGATGCCAGCTCATCTGCCCCTGCAGCATTGTCTCACCAGGATGCCAGCTCATCTGCCCCTGCAGTATTGTCTCACCAGGATGCCAGCTCATCTGCCCCTGCAGCATTGTCTCACCAGGATGCCAGCTCATCTGCCCCTGCAGCATTGTCTCACCAGGATGCCAGCTCATCTGCCCCTGCAGCATTGTCTCACCAGGATGCCAGCTCATCTGCCCCTGCAGCATTGTCTCACCAGGATGCCAGCTCATCTGCCCCTGCAGCATTGTCTCACCAGGATGCCAGCTCATCTGCCCCTGCAGCATTGTCTCACCAGGATGCCAGCTCATCTGCCCCTGCAGCATTGTCTCACCAGGATGCCAGCTCATCTGCCCCTGCAGCATTGTCTCACCAGGATGCCAGCTCATCTGCCCCTGCAGCATTGTCTCACCAGGATGCCAGCTCATCTGCCCCTGCAGCATTGTCTCACCAGGATGCCAGCTCATCTGCCCCTGCAGCATTGTCTCACCAGGATGCCAGCTCATCTGCCCCTGCAGCATTGTCTCACCAGGATGCCAGCTCATCTGCCCCTGCAGCATTGTCTCACCAGGATGCCAGCTCATCTGCCCCTGCAGCATTGTCTCACCAGGATGCCAGCTCATCTGCCCCTGCAGCATTGTCTCACCAGGATGCCAGCTCATCTGCCCCTGCAGCATTGTCTCACCAGGATGCCAGCTCATCTGCCCCTGCAGCATTGTCTCACCAGGATGCCAGCTCATCTGCCCCTGCAGCATTGTCTCACCAGGATGCCAGCTCATCTGCCCCTGGAGCATTTTGGTAGCACAGGAAACAAAGGAATAGCGTCCGGTGTGAACAAGGGAAACAGCTGAGTCGGAGTTGAAGTCGGATTTGAAGTCTAAATCCAGGTTAGTAACTGTCGATCTGAAGTCTAGAAGTGCTTCGTGGTAGTAGGATCTTTGTGTACGTAAAAGAACGTAGGAAACGACCGGTTGGAACGGCCTTCTCCGTTGGCCGCCATCTTTCCAAGCAGTTGTTCCCGGATTGCCGCGCGATCCCGCTGTCCGTGGCCCGATGTGAGTAAAACTTTTACAGGTTAACACTCAAGACGGAAACCCGGGGCGCGTTCTCAAGAGCATGCGCAGATCAACTGGCAACCGTCTTCCACAGACATTTTAAATCTCTCCTTGTCTGTTATCACCAACACGTTTCAAGCTGAACGCCATTGTCCCTGTTCCCAAGAGCTCCAAGGTATACCTGCCTAAATGACGATTGCCCTTGTGGCCCTCACATCTGTAATTATGAAGGGCTTTGAAAGGCTGGTCCAGACACATATCAACGCCATCATCCCAGACTTCCTGGATCCTCCCCCAATTAACATACCGCCCCAACAGATCCACAGATGACGCGATCTCAACTGCACTTCACACTGCTATCTCCCACCTGGACAAAAGAGGAAGTAACTATATGAGAATGCTGTTCATTGACGACAGTTCAGTGTTCAACACCATCGTGCCCACTTGAGCTCAACACCAAGCTACGGACCCCTGGGACTGAACACCTCCCTCTGCAACTGGATCCTGGACTTCCTGATGGGCCGCCCCCAGGTGGTAAGGGTAGGTAACAACACATTTATCTGGTACTCCCTGTATATATCTATTACCCCTCACATTGATCTGGTACTGGTACTCCCTGTATATATCTATTACCCCTCACATTGATCTGGTACTCCCTGTATATATCTATTACCCCTCACATTGATCTGGTACTGGTACTCCCTGTATATATCTATTACCCCTACACATTGACCTGGTACTCCCTGTATATATCTATTACCCCTCACATTGATCTGGTTCTCCCTGTATATATCTATTACCCCTACACATTGATCTGGTACTGGTACTCCCTGTATATATCTATTACCCCTCACACTGATCTGGTACTGGTACTCCCTGTATATATCTATTACAACTACACATTGATCTGGTACTCCCTGTATATATCTATTACCCCTACACATTGATCTGGTACTGGTACTCCCTGTATATATCTATTACCCCTCACACTGATCTGGTACTGGTACTCCCTGTATATATCTATTACAACTACACATTGATCTGGTACTCCCTGTATATATCTATTACCCCTCACACTGATCTGGTACTGGTACTCCCTGTATATATCTATTACCCCTCACATTGATCTGGTACTCCCTGTATATATCTATTACCCCTCACACTGATCTGGTACTGGTACTCCCTGTATATATCTATTACCCCTACACATTGATCTGGTTCTCCCTGTATATATCTATTACCCCTCACATTGATCTGGTACTCCCTGTATATATCTATTACCCCTACACATCAATCTGGTACTCCCTGTATATATCTATTACCCCTCACACTGATCTGGTACTGGTACTCCCTGTATATATCTATTACCCCTACACATTGACCTGGTACTCCCTGTATATATCTATTACCCCTCACATTGATCTGGTTCTCCCTGTATATATCTATTACCCCTACACATTGATCTGGTACTGGTACTCCCTGTATATATCTATTACCCCTCACACTGATCTGGTACTGGTACTCCCTGTATATATCTATTACCCCTCACATTGATCTGGTTCTCCCTGTATATATCTATTACCCCTACACATTGATCTGGTACTGGTTCTCCCTGTATATATCTATTACCCCTCACACTGATCTGGTACTGGTACTCCCTGTATATATCTATTACAACTACACATTGATCTGGTACTCCCTGTATATATCTATTACCCCTACACATTGATCTGGTACTGGTACTCCCTGTATATATCTATTACCCCTCACACTGATCTGGTACTGGTACTCCCTGTATATATCTATTACCCCTCACATTGATCTGGTTCTCCCTGTATATATCTATTACCCCTCACATTGATCTGGTTCTCCCTGTATATATCTATTACCCCTCACATTGATCTGGTACTCCCTGTATATATCTATTACTCCTACACATCAATCTGGTACTTCATGTATATAGCTACACATTGATCTGGTACTGGTACTTCCTGTATATAGCTCCATATTGATCTGGTACTTCCTGTATATAGCTCCACATTGATCTGGTACTCCCTGTATATAGCTCCACATTGATCTGGTACTTCCTGTATATATCTACACATTGATCTGGTACTTCCTGTATATATCTACACATTGATCTGGTACTTCCTGTATATATCTACACATTGATCTGGTACTTCCTGTATATATCTACACATTGATCTGGTACTTCCTGTATATATCTACACATTGATCTGGTACTTCCTGTATAAAGCTTCATTATTGTGTATTCATCCTCTTCTGTTACTAGTTTTGTATTTATTAAATGTTTTTAACTCTGCATCGTTGATTTAAGCAAAGCATTTCACAACGTCTACACCCGTTGTATTCGGCGCATGTGACAAAGAAAACTACATTTGATTTAGCAAGGCCCGTATGTAACTTACACACACGAAGCCACAACTTCATCAGGAAAACAATACTGGCGTTCATCATGGGAGCAACATAACATTAATATTCCATGTTATTTCATGTGTAACTCTGTGTTGTTGTCCATTTCACACTGCTTTGCTTTATCTTGGCCAGGTCACAGCTGTAAATGAGAACTTGTTCTCAACTAGCCTACCTGGTTAAATAAAGGGTTAGGGTTATATATATATACAGTGCCTTGCGAAAGTATTCGGCCCCCTTGAACTTTGCGACCTTTTGCCACATTTCAGGCTTCAAACATAAAGATATAAAACTGTATTTTTTTGTGAAGAATCAACAACAAGTGGGACACAATCATGAAGTGGAACGACATTTATTGGATATTTAAAAAAAACTGAAAAATTGGGCGTGCAAAATTATTCAGCCCCCTTAAGTTAATACTTTGTAGCGCCACCTTTTGCTGCGATTACAGCTGTAAGTCGCTTGGGGTATGTCTCTATCAGTTTTGCACATCGAGAGACTGAACTTTTTTCCCATTCCTCCTTGCAAAACAGCTCGAGCTCAGTGAGGTCGGATGGAGAGCATTTGTGAACAGCAGTTTTCAGTTCTTTCCACAGATTCTCGATTGGATTCAGGTCTGGACTTTGACTTGGCCATTCTAACACCTGGATATGTTTATTTTTGAACCATTCCATTGTAGATTTTGCTTTATGTTTTGGATCATTGTCTTGTTGGAAGACAAATCTCCGTCCCAGTCTCAGGTCTTTTGCAGACTCCATCAGGTTTTCTTCCAGAATGGTCCTGTATTTGGCTCCATCCATCTTCCCATCAATTTTAACCATCTTCCCTGTCCCTGCTGAAGAAAAGCAGGCCCAAACCATGATGCTGCCACCACCATGTTTGACAGTGGGGATGGTGTGTTCAGTGTGATGAGCTGTGTTGCTTTTACGCCAAACATAACGTTTTGCATTGTTGCCAAAAAGTTCCATTTTGGTTTCATCTGACCAGAGCACCTTCTTCCACATGTTTGGTGTGTCTCCCAGGTGGCTTGTGGCAAACTTTAAACAACACTTTTTATGGATATCTTTAAGATATGGCTTTCTTCTTGCCACTCTTCCATAAAGGCCAGATTTGTGCAATATACGACTGATTGTTGTCCTATGGACAGAGTCTCCAACCTCAGCTGTAGATCTCTGCAGTTCATCCAGAGTGATCATGGGCCTCTTGGCTGCATCTCTGATCAGTCTTCTCCTTGTATGAGCTGAAGGTTTAGAGGGACGGCCAGGTCTTGGTAGATTTGCAGTGGTCTGATACTCCTTCCATTTCAATATTATCGCTTGCACAGTGCTCCTTGGGATGTTTAAAGCTTGGGAAATCTTTTTGTATCCAAATCCGGCTTTAAACCTCTTCACAACAGTATCTCGGACCTGCCTGGTGTGTTCCTTGTTCTTCATGATGCTCTCTGCGCTTTTAACGGACCTCTGAGACTATCACAGTGCAGGTGCATTTATACGGAGACTTGATTACACACAGGTGGATTGTATTTATCATCATTAGTCATTTAGGTCAACATTGGATCATTCAGAGATCCTCACTGAAGTTCTGGAGAGAGTTTGCTGCACTGAAAGTAAAGGGGCTGAATCATTTTGCACGCCCAATTTTTCCGTTTTTGATTTGTTTAAAAAGTTTGAAATATCTAATAAATGTCGTTCCACTTCATGATTGTGTCCCACTTGTTGTTGATTCTTCACAAAAAAATACAGTTTTATATCTTTATGTTTGAAGCCTGAAATGTGGCAAAAGGTCGCAAAGTTCAAGGGGGCCGAATACTTTCGCAAGGCACTGTATAAATACCTGGTTAAATGAAATAAAAATAACAGCATAAAGAATCAGAATCTTTCCTGTGAAATAGACGAAGCCATATCCTCACCCTAGACTTGGGCGTCTAGACAGGGGGTGGATCCTTGACGTCAAAGGGGGAAAGTAAAATAATTGTGAGCACAGCTAACTGCTAACCGCTAACTGCTAACCGCTAACCACTAACCGCTAACCGTTAACCGCTAACCGCTAACTCAGCACACTATCTGTAAATAAAAATAATAAAAATAATCAACAAAACCCTAATCTGTATTTCATGTGATTATGCACTTCGCTGTGGAAATCAACAAGTGGACATATATGTATCCAGCTGGTGTTTAATCTGTGACTTTCTAACTTAATGGAGAAATAAAAAACTGAGGTAAAAGACAATATCCCATATTACCACATTCTCAGGAGACCTCAAACTTTTTGATTCAAAAAAGAAAATGGATTTAGTAATGTTTTGGTTTTAAGAGATAGTTGAGGGCCCTATGGATTTAGGCTCACTGTCGGTTACTGTCCAGCCATGCAGATATCAGCCAGTGTGTGTGTGTGTGTGTGTGTGTGTGTGTGTGTGTGTGTGCGTGTGTGTGTGTGCGTTTGTGTGAGCCAGTTTCGCATGACCTTCCGTGTTGAGGAGAATGTTCCCAGCCTTTACGTCCCGGTGGATCCTCCTATAAACTGCAGATAGTCCAGGCCGACCAGTCAGACATCAGACCCCTTCAAGGTTAATTTGAGGACTGAGGAAAATCTCATCGTTGCTGGGCTCTGCAACGAAGAAACATAAAAAGGGGGAATTTCTTTTCCATTGTGATTAAGATCTTCCACAGTATCAGTTGCTGAAAATCTCCTCGGGACATTAAAAAGTCAGTATGATGGCTGTGGACTGGAGACGATGTGTAGTTGTCAGGCAACAGCTTTTATTCATACAGATGAAACCTTTAGTGTTGTTAAGGTGAAAACACACTGGACAGATGAAACCCTTAGTGTTGTTAAGGTGAAAACACACGGGACAGCTTGGTAACTAAGCCAGACAATCACACACACTAGCTAACGTTAGCTTGGTAACTAAGCCAGACAGTCACACACAATAGCTAACGTTAGCTTGGTAACTAAGACAGACAATCACACACACTAGCTAACGTTAGCTTGGTAACTAAGACAGACAGACACACACACTAGCTAACGTTAGCTTGGTAACTAAGCCAGACA
>NW_028322092.1:2095000-2225000 GCF_057628025.1 Oncorhynchus mykiss
TAGGCCACACCAGACCAGACCAGAGCCAGGGCCCACTCTCCCCTCTCTCTCTCTACACTAGGCCACACCAGACCAGACCCAGGGACATCTCTCCCCTCTCTCTCTCTGCTAGGCCACACCAGACCAGACCAGACCCAGGGCCCTCTCTCCCCTCTCTCTCTACGCTAGGCCACACCAGACCAGACCAGAGCCAGGGTCCACTCTCCCCTCTCTCTCTCTACACTAGGCCACACCAGACCAGACCCAGGGACATCTCTCCCCTCTCTCTCTCTGCTAGGCCACACCAGACCAGACCAGACCCAGGGACATCTCTCCCCTCTCTCTCTCTGCTAGGCCACACCAGACCAGACCCAGGGACATCTCTCCCCTCTCTCTCTCTGCTAGGCCACACCAGACCAGACCAGACCCAGTGACATCTCTCCCCTCTCTCTCTATGCTAGGCCACACCAGACCAGACCCAGGGCCCTCTCTCCCCTCTCTCTCTATGCTAGGCCACAGCAGACCAGACTCTGGACAATAAAGTAGACGAGCTCAGGTTGAGGATCCCCTCAAGAGAGACATCAGGGACTGTAACATACTCTGTTTCACAGAATCATGGCTCTCTCAGGATCAATAAATAAATCAATCAATCAAATGTATTTATAAAGCCCTGATGTCACAAAGTGCTGTACAGAAACCCAGCCTAAAACCCCAAACAGCAAGCAATGCAGATGTAGAAGCACGGTGGCTAGGAAAAACTCCCTAGAAAGGCCAGAACCTAGGAAGAAACCTAGAGAGGAACCAGGCTCTGAGGGGTGGCCAGTCCTCTTCTGGCTGTGCCGGGTGGAGATTATGTTCAAATGTTCATAGATGACCAGCAGGGTCAGATAATAATAATCACAGTGGTTGTAGAGGGTGCAACAGGTCAGCAACTCAGGAGTAAATGTCTCTAGAGAGTTAACAAAACAGCAGGTCCGGGACAGGTAGCACGTCCGGTGAACAGGTCAGGGTTCCATAGCTGCAGGCAGAACAGTTGAAACTGGAGCAGCAGCACGACCAGGTGGACTGGAGACAGCAAGGAGTCATCAAGCCAGGTAGTGCTGAGGCATGGTCCTAGGGCTCAGGTCCTGCGAGAGAAGGAAGAAGAGAGAGAGAGAATTAGAGAGACAAGACAGGAGAAATACTCCAGAGTTAACAGACTGACCCAAGCCCCCCGACACATAAACTGTTGCAGCATAAATACTGGAGACTGAGACCGAAGGGATCTGGAGACACTGTGGCCCTGTCCGACATTAACCCGGACAGGGCCACCCACTTTGCCAAGGCACATCCCCCACACAACTAGAGGGATATCTTCAACCACCAACCTACTATCCTGAGACAAGGCCGAGTATAGCTCACGAACATCTCCCGCACAGCACGAACACGAGGGGGCACCAACCCAGGCAGGAAGATCACGTATGTGGTCTGAGAATATGTAGACATCTACAAATACCTAGGTGTCTGGTTAAACTGTAAACTCTCCTTCCAGACTCACATTAAACCTCTCCAATCCAAATTTAAATCTAGAATCGGCTTCCTATTTCGAAAACAAAGCATCCTTCACTCATGCTGCCAAACACCCTCGTAAAACTGACTATCCTACCGATTCTTGACTTCGGCGATGTCATTTACAAAATAGCCTCCAACACTCAGCAAACTGGATGCAGTCTATATCACAGTGCCATCTGTTTTGTCACCAAAGTCCCATATACTTCCCACCACTGGGACCTGTATGTTCTCGTTGGCTGGCCCTCGCTTCATACTCGCCAAACCCACTGGCTCCAGTTCATCTATAAGTCTCTGCTAGGTAAAGCCCCGCCTTATCTCAGCTCACTGGTCACCATAGCAGCAACCACCCGTAGCACGCTCTCCAGCAGGTATATTTCACTGGTCATCCCGAAAGCCAATTCCTCCTTTGGCTGCCTTTCCTTCCAGTTCTCTGCTGCCAATGACTGGAACGAATTGCGAAAATCCCTGAAACTGGAGACTCACATCTCCCTGACTAACTTTAACATCAGCTGTCAGAGCAGCTCACAGATCATTGCACCTGTACACAGCCCATCTGTAAATAGCACATCCAACTACCTCATCCCCATACTGTTATTTTGTTGTTGTTGCTCCTTTGCACACATTCCATGTGTAACTCTGTGTTGTTGTTTGTATCGCACTGCTTTGCTTTATCTTTGCCAGGTCACAGTTGTAAAGGAGAATTTGTTCTCAACTGGCCAACCTGGTTAAATAAAGGTGTTCTCAACTGGCCTACCTGGTTAAATAAAGGTGTTCTCAACTGGCCTACCTGGTTAAATAAAGGTTAAAAAAATAGAAATAAAAAATGTCAGTGACTCAACCCACTCAAGTGACTCTTAGGGACGGCATGGAAGAGCCCCAGTAAGCCAGTGACTCAGCCCCTGTAATAGGGTGAGAGACAGAGAATCCCAGTGGAAAGAGGGGAACCGGCCAGGCAGAGACAGCAAGGGCGGTTCGTTGCTCCAGAGCCTTTCCGTTCACCTTCACACTCCTGGGCCAGACTACATTCAATCATATGACCCACTGAAGAGATGAGTCTTCAATAAAGACTGAGTTGAGACCGAGTCTGCGTCTCTCACATGGGTAGGCAGACCAGTCCATAAAAATGGAGCTCTATAGGAGAAAGCCCTACCTCCAGCTGTTTGCTTAGAAATTCTAGGGACAATTAGGAGGCCTGCGTCTTGTGACCGTAGCGTACGTGTAGGTATGTAATGGTCTTGATATGTTCTTCAAAAGAGAGATCAGGGTCCAGAGTAACGCCGAGGTCCTTCACAGTTTTATTTGAGACGACTGTACAACCATCAAGATTAATTGTCAGACTCAACAGAAGATCTCTTTGTTTCTTGGGACCTTAGAACTAGCATCTCTGTTTTGTCAGAGTTTAAAAGTAGAACATTTGCAGCCATCCACTTCCTTATGTCTGAAACACAGGCTTCCAGGGAGGGCAATTTCGGGGCTTCGCCATGTTTCATCGAAATGTACAGTTGTGTGTCGTCCGCATAGCAGTGAAAGTTAACATTATGTTTCCGAATGACATCACCAAGAGGTAGAATATATAGTGAAAACAATAGTGGTCCTAAAACTGAGCCTTGAGGAACACCGGAATTTACAGCTGATTTGTCAGAGGACAAACCATCCACAGAGACAAACTGATATCTTTCCGACAGATAAGATCTAAACCAGGCCAGAACTTGTCCGTGTAGACCAATTTTATCACTGCTGAAGTGAAAGTCATCCTCTCTTGGGGAATGCTGCTTTTTAGTTAGCTTTGCGACAGTATCAAAAATAAATGTTGGCATATTGCACGGTACTGTCATTCCAAGCTAGTCGGAAGACTTCCAGTTTGGTGTGGCGCCATTTCCGTTCCAATTTTCTGGAAGCTTGCTTCGGGGCTCTGTTTTATTCTGTATACCAGTGCTCAGGTATTTTCTGTATATGCTAGTTCCTTACTTAGTTTCCTACTTCCTTGTTGTTAGGGGTGCAACTGCATCTAGGGTATTACGCAAGGTTAAATTGAGTTCCTCAGTTAGGTAGTTAACTGATTTTTGTACTCAGACGTCATTGGGTAGACAAAGGGAGTCTGGAAGGGCATCTAGGAATCTTTGGGTTGTCCGAGAATTTATAGCACGGCTTTTCACGATCCTTGGTTGGGGTCTGAGCAGATTAATTGTTGCGAATAGCAAACGTAATAAAATGGTGGTCCGATAGTCGAGGATTATGAGGAAAAACATTAACATCCACAACGTTAATTCCACGGGACAAAACTAGGTCCAGAGTATGACTGTGGCATCGCCCCACGGACCTCCCGGTCGCAGCCGGTTACGACAGAGCCTGGGCGTGAACCCAGGGTCTCTGGTGGAACAGCTGGCGCTGCAGTACAGCGCCCTTAACCACTGCGCCACCCGGGAGGCCAAGATCCGCAATGTTAATTCCACAGGACAAAACTAGGTCCAGAGTATGACTGTGGCAGTGAGTAGGTCCGGAGACGTGTTGGACAAAACCCACTGAGTCGATGAAGGCTCCGAAGGCCTTTTGGAGTGGGTCTGTGGACTTTTCCATGTGAATATTGAAGTCACCAAAAATGTGAATGTTACCTGCCATGACTACAAGGTCCGATAGTAATTCAGGGAACTCAATGAGGAACGTTGTGTACGGCCCAGGAGGCCTGTAAACAGTAGCTATAAAAAAGTGATTGAGTAGGCTGCATAGATTTCATAGAAGCTCAAAAGAGGAAAACGCAGAAATGTGCTATTCTATATGTTAGCAGCAACTCCGCCTTTGCGGGATGCACGGGGGATATGGTCACTAGTGTAACCAGGAGGAGAGGCCTCATTTAACACAGTAAATTCATCAGGCTTAAGCCATGTTTCAGTCAGGCCAGTCACATCAAGATTATGATCAGTGATTAGTTCATTGACAACAACTGCCTTGGAAGTAAGGGACTATCATAAAGTAGCCCTATTTTGAGATGTGAGATATCACAATCTCTTTCAATAATGACAGGAATGGAGGAGGTCTTTATTCCAGTGAGATTGCTAAGGCGAACACCGCCATGTTTAGTTTTGCCCGACCTAGATCGAGGCACAGACACGGCTCTCAATGGGGATAGCTGAGCTGACTACACTGACTGTGCTGGTGGCAGACTCCACTAAGCTGGCAGGCTGGCTAACAGCCTGCTGCCTGGCCTGCACCCTATTTCATTGTGGAGCTAGAGGAGTTAGAGCCCTGTCTATGTTGGTAGATAAAATGAGAGCACCCCTCCAGCTAGGATGGAGTCCGTCACTCCTCAGCAGGTCAGGCTTGGTCCTGTTTGTGGGTGAGTCCCAGAAAGAGGGCCAATTATCTACAAATTCTATCTTTTGGGAGGGACAGAAAACAGTTTTCAACCAACGATTGAGTTGTGAGACTCTGCTGTAGAGCTCATCACTCCCCCTAACTGGGAGGGGGCCAGAGACAATTACTCGATGCCGACACATCTTTCTAGCTGATTTACACACTGAAGCTATGTTGCGCTTGGTGACCTCTGACTGTTTCATCTTAACATTGTTGGTGCCGACGTGGATAACAATATCTCTATACTCTCTAACTCACCAGTTTTAGCCTTAGCCAGCACCATCTTCAGATTAGCCTTAACGTCGGTAGCCCTGCCCCCCGGTAAACAGTGTATGATTCCTGGATGGTTCGTTTTAAGTCTAATACTATGGGTAATGGAGTCGCCAATGACTAGGGTTTTCAATTTGTCAGAGCTAATGGTGGGAGGCTTCGGCAAGAAGCCAGAGAAGGCTCGGCCTCTAACTCTGACTCGCTGCTTAGTGGGGAGAACCGGTTGAAAGTTTCTGTCGGCTGAATGAGCGACACCAGTTGAGCATTCCTACAGCATTTCCTTCCAGAAGCCATGAGAAAATTGTCCAGCTGCGGGTACTGTGCGGGGAGGGGGATTTATACTACTATCTGTACTTACTGGTGGCACAGACGCTGTTTCATCCTTTCCTACACTGAAATTACCCTGCCTGACGATTGTGTCTGAAGCTGGGCTTGCAGCACAGCTATCCTCGCCGTAAGGCGATCGTTCTCCTGTATATTATGAGTACAGCAATTAGAAGGCATCATGTTAATGTTACTACTCAGCGTCGGCTGGTGTAGATCCTGACCAGATAAAGCTTCCGGGGTGAAAAAGTTGATTGAAAAAAGTAGAGCGAGGGAGATTTTTTAAAATATAAAACGGTCATTAAAAAGTAAAAAACATAAAGTTTCCAGGTAGCAAAGTAAGATTAGCTACAAACCGCGCAGCAGCACGTCAACAAATCTACAAGTTTTGACCGGATATGACTCGCAATGTGGCTGAAGCAACTGTATGGGATATACTGTCCCCATCCATACAGCCAGCTGGGTTCTCAGTTCATCGGAATAAAGAACTCTCCAGGAAGAAGAAAGGCGGGGGGTGTATGCTTCATGATTAACTACTCATGGTGTAATCACAACAACATACATAAACTCAAGTCCTTTTGTTCACCTGACCTAGAATACCTCATAATCAAATGCCGACCGTATTACCTCCCAAGATAATTCTCTTTGGTTATAGACATAGCCGTGTATATTCCCCTTACCGAAGTTCTATCAACACATTGACTGTAGTACTTGCTTAGGAAAAACACTAGACCACTGCTACTTGCCTTTTCGAGGTGCCTGTACTTTTCTCCGTTCATCTTTGCCTCGATCCTGACTAGTCTCCCAGTCCCTGCCACTGAAAAACTCCCCCACAGCGTGATGCTGCGACCACCATGCTTCACCGTAAGGATGGTGCCAGGTTTCCTCCAGACGTGACACTTGGCATTCAGGCCAAAGAGTTCAATCTTGGTTTCATCAAACCAGAGAATCTTGTTTCTCATGGTCTGAGAGTCCTTTAGGTGCCATTTGGCAAACTCCAAGCAGGCTGTCATGTGCCTTTTACTGAGGAGTGGCTTCCGTCTGGTCACTCTACCATTAAGGCCTGATTGGTAGAGTGCTGCAGAGATGGTTGTCCTTCTGGAAGGTTCTCCCATCTCCACAGAGGATCTCTAGAGCTCTGCCAGAGTGACCTTCAGGTTCTTGGTCACCTCCCTGACCAAGGTCATTGTCCCCTGATTGCTCAGTTTAGCCGGCCAGCTCTAGGAAGAGTCTTGATGGTTCCAAACTGATGGAGGTCACTGTGTTCTTGGGGATCTTCAATGCTGCAGAATTATTTTGATACCCTTCCCCAGATCTGTGCCTCGACACAATCCTGTCTCGGAGCTCTACGGACACTTCCTTCGACCTCATGGCTTGGTTTTTACTCTGACATGCACTGTCAACTGTGGGGCCTTTATATAGACAGGTGTGTGCCCTTTCCAAATCATGTTCAATCAAGTGAATTTCCCACAGGTGGACTCCAATCAAGTTGTAGAAACATCTCAAGGATGATCAATGGAAACAGGATGCACCTGAGCTCCATTTCAAGTCTCATAGCAAAGGGTCTGAATACTTTTGTAAACAAGGTATTTCTGTTTTTTATTTTTTAATACATTTGCTAAAAAAAACAAAAAAAAACAGCTTTCGCTTTGTCATTATGTGATATTGTGTGTAGATCGCTGAGAATTGTTTTTATTTAATCCATTTTAGAATAAGGCTGTAACGTAATAAAATGTGGGAAAAAGTCAAGGGGTCTGAATACTTTCCCGAATGCCACTGTATGTGTATGTGACCAATAAAACTTGATTTGATTTAACAGAACCCCTCTGAGTCAGAGAGGAGCGGGGGGCGGGGGGCTGCCTTACTCGACAAGTAAGCATATCCCACACGACTAATAAAACTTGAAACTTGTTTGTTTTCTCAGATAGAAACAAGGACCGCTGAGAACTGTATCTTTTAACAACCTGGTGACATCACTCATAACAGATTGGAGTAAACATGGACGAGGGCTCCTGGTCTTCTGGGTTTATGACTCCCTGTCTACCCATCCATCCATCACTCCCTCCCCCTCATCCTCCATCCCTCCCTCCCTCCCTCCCTCTCTCTCTCTCCCTCCCTCCCTCCCTCCCTCCCTCCCTCCCTCCCTCCCTCCCTCCCTCCCTCCCTCCCTCCCTCTCTTCTTCCTTCCATCCCTCCCTCCCTCCCCCTCTTCTTCCTTCCTTCCTCCCTCCCTCCCTCTCTCCCTCCCTCTCTCTCTCTCCCTCCCTCCCTCCCTCCCTCCCTCCCTCCCTCCCTCACTCCCTCCCTCCCTCCCTCCCTCCCTCCCTCCCTCTCTTCTTCCTTCCTTCGCTCCCTCCCTCCATCCATCCCTCCCTCCATCCCTCCCTCCCCCTCTTCTTCCTTCCTTCCTTCCTTCCTTCCTTCCTTCCTTTCTTCCTTCCTTCCTTCCTTCCTTCCTTCCTTCCTTCCTTCATTCCTTCCTTCCTTCCTCCCTCCCTCCCAATCTGTCCCTCCCTCCCTCCCTCCCAGTCTGTCCATCCCTCCCAGTCTGTCCCTCCCTCCCTCCCAGTCTGTCCATCCCTCCCTCCCAGTCTGTCCATCCCTCACTCCCAGTCTATCCATCCCTCCCTCCCAGTCTGTCCCTCCCTCCCTCCATCCCTCCCAGTCTGTCCATCCCTCACTCCCAGTCTATCCATCCCTCCCTCCCAGTCTGTCCCTCCCTCCCTCCCTCCCTCCCAGTCTGTCCCTCCCTCCCTCCCAGTCTGTCCATCCCTCCCTCCCAGTTAACCCAGGGAGGACCAGAAACAACATGGATGTTCTCACTTAATTTGTTATGTTCTCTGGTGTTGTACTTAATCTACTTAACAGTAGGAATAACCCTGTATGTCTTAATCTACTTAACAGTATGAATAACCCTATATTTATTTATGTACTTAACAGTAGGAATAACCCTGTATGTCTTAATGTACGTAACAGTAGGAATAACCCTGTGTCTTAATCTACTTAACCTTAGGAATAACCCTGTGTCTTAATGTACTTAACAGTAGGAATAACCCTGTGTCTTAATGTACTTAACAGTAGGAATAACCCGATATGTCTTAATTAATCTACTTAACAGTAGGAATAACCCTGTGTCTTAATCTACTTAACCTTAGGAATAACCCTGTGTCTTAATGTACTTAACAGTAGGAATAACCCTGTGTCTTAATGTACTTAACAGTAGGAATAACCCGATATGTCTTAATTAATCTACTTAACAGTAGGAATAACCCTGTGTCTTAATGTACTTAACAGTAGGAATAACCCGATATGTCTTAATTATTCTACTTAACAGTAGGAATAACCCGATATGTCTTAATTAATCTACTTAACAGTAGGAATAATCCTTACCCTATACAGTGCATTCGCAAAGTATTCAGACCCCTTCACTTTATCCACATTTGGTTATGTTACAGCCTTGTTCTAAAATGGATTAAATCAAACATTTTCCTCATCAATCTACACACAATACACCATAATGACATCACAATACCCCGTAATGACATCACAATACCCCGTAATGACATCACAATACCCCATAATGACAACACAATACCCCATAATGACATCACAATACCCCATAATGACATCACAATACCCCATAATGACATCACAATAACCCATAATGACATCACAATACATCGTAATGACATCACAATACCCCATAATGACAACACAATACCCCATAATGACATCACAATACCCCATAATGACATCACAATAACCCATAATGACATCACAATACCCCATAATGACATCACAATACCCCATAATGACATCACAATAACCCATAATGACATCACAATACCCCGTAATGACATCACAATACCCCGTAATGACATCACAATACCCCATAATGACATCACAATACCCCGTAATGACATCACAATACCCCATAATGACATCAGAATACCCCATAATGACATCACAATACCCCATAATGACATCACAATACACCATAATGACATCACAATACCCCATAATGACATCACAATACCCCATAATGACATCACAATACCCCATAATGACATCACAATACACCATAATGACATCACAATACACCATAATGACACCACAATACCCCATAATGACATCACAATACCCCATAATGACATCACAATACCCCATAATGACACCACAATACCCCATAATGACACCACAATACCCCATAATGACATCACAATACCCCATAATGACATCACAATACCCCATAATGACATCACAATACCCCATAATGACATCACAATACCCCATAATGACATCACAATACCCCATAATAACATCACAATACCCCATAATGACATCACAATACCCCATTATGACACCACAATACACCATAATGACATCACAATACCCCGTAATGACATCACAATACCCCATAATGACACCACAATACCCCGTAATGACACCACAATACACCATAATGACATCACAATACACCATAATGACATCACAATACACCATAATGACATCACAATACCCCGTAATGACATCACAATACCCCATAATGACATCAGAATACCCCGTAATGACATCACAATACCCCATAATGACAAAGTGAAAACAGGTGTGTAGAAAAGCAGAAATACCTTATTTTACATAAGTATTCAGACCCTTTTGCTATGAGACTCGAAATTGATCTCAGGTGCCGGCCGTCCTGTTCCCATTGATCATCCTTGAGATGGTTTCTACAACGTGATTGGAGTACCACCTGAGGTAAATCGAATAGATTGGACATGATTTGGAAAAAGCACACACCTGTCTGCAGTATGTCTTCTTCCATCTAGTGGATATGTACTAGAGATGACTATGTTACTCTAGAGAACTGTAGTGAATCTTAGCCATCTCTGACAATATTTCTGTACACCTATTCTAGGTTCGGTAGCAGCTGAAATTCCCGGGGTAATCCAGATGGTTTGGTTGCCACCTGGGTTTACACCTGTTAACCTCACCTAACATTGTAGTCATGTAATGCAGTAGGTCCAGACTATGGAGATGTGAGATGCTCCTCAGCTCCAGAGGAGGAGCTGGGTCATGGAGATGTGAGATGCTCCCCAGCTGCAGTGGAGGAGCTGGGTCATGGAGATGTGAGATGCTCCCCAGCTGCAGTGGAGGAGCTGGGTCATGGAGATGTGAGATGCTCCCCAGCTGCAGTGGAGGAGCTGGGTCATGGAGATGTGAGATGCTCCTCAGCTGCAGTGGAGGAGCTGGGTCATGGAGATGTGAGATGCTCCTCAGCTGCAGTGGAGGAGCTGGGTCATGGAGATGTGAGATGCTCCTCAGCTCCAGAGGAGGAGCTGGGTCATGGAGATGTGAGATGCTCCCCAGCTGCAGTGGAGGAGCTGGGTCATGGAGATGTGAGATGCTCCCCAGCTGCAGTGGAGGAGCTGGGTCATGGAGATGTGAGATGCTCCCCAGCTGCAGTGGAGGAGCTGGGTCATGGAGATGTGAGATGCTCCTCAGCTGCAGTGGAGGAGCTGGGTCATGGAGATGTGAGATGCTCCTCAGCTGCAGTGGAGGAGCTGGGTCATGGAGATGTGAGATGCTCCCCAGCTGCAGAGGAGGAGCTGGGTCATGGAGATGTGAGATGCTCCCCAGCTGCAGAGGAGGAGCTGGGTCATGGAGATGTGAGATGCTCCCCAGCTGCAGTGGAGGAGCTGGGTCATGGAGATGTGAGATGCTCCCCAGCTGCAGAGGAGGAGCTGGGTCATGGAGATGTGAGATGCTCCTCAGCTCCAGTGGAGGAGCTGGGTCATGGAGATGTGAGATGCTCCTCAGCTCCAGTGGAGGAGCTGGGTCATGGAGATGTGAGATGCTCCCCAGCTGCAGTGGAGGAGCTGGGTCATGGAGATGTGAGATGCTCCTCAGCTCCAGTGGAGGAGCTGGGTCATGGAGATGTGAGATGCTCCTCAGCTCCAGTGGAGGAGCTGGGTCATGGAGATGTGAGATGCTCCCCAGCTGCAGTGGAGGAGCTGGGTCATGGAGATGATTGGTCCTGTAGGACTGCAGACTGCAGTAATGGAGACCAGTTAGCTATGCTTCCTCCCTGTGGTCATTTTGTCATGGTCAGTCAGCCAGCCAGCCAGCAAATCAATCACTCAGCCGGTCGGTCAGATGGTCAGCCAGCCAGCCAGCCAGCCAGTCAGCCAGCCAACCAGTCAGCCAGCCAGCCAGTCAGCCAGCCAGCCAGCCAGCCAGCCAGCCAGCCAGCCAGCCAGTCAGCCAGTCAGCCAGCCAGCCAACCCGTCAGCCAGCCAGCCAACCCGTCAGCCAGCCAGCCAACCCGTCAGCCAGCCAGCCAACCAACCCATACATTATCCTACTTTAGACCAGACTGTAAACAGTCCCAGACCGTGTTTAATACAACATCCTACTGTAAACAGTCCCAGACCGTGTTTAATACGACATCCTACAACATCCTACTTTAGACCAGACTGTAAACAGTCCCAGACCGTGTTTAATACGACATCCTACAACATCCTACTTTAGACCAGACTGTAAACAGTCCCAGACCGTGTTTAATACAACATCCTACTTTAGACCCGACTGTAAACAGTCCCAGACCGTGTTTAATATGACATCCTACTTTAGACCCGACTGTAAACAGTCCCAGACCGTGTTTAATACAACATCCTACTTTAGACCAGACTGTAAACAGTCCCAGACCGTGTTTAATACGACATCCTACAACATCCTACTTTAGACCAGACTGTAAACAGTCCCAGACCGTGTTTAATACGACATCCTACAACATCCTACTTTAGACCAGACTGTAAACAGTCCCAGGCCGTGTTTAATACAACATCCTACTGTAAACAGTCCCAGACTATGTTTAATACATTATCCTACTTTAGACCAGACTGTAAACAGTCCCAGGCCGTGTTTAATACAACATCCTACTTTAGACCAGACTGTAAACAGTCCCAGGCCGTGTTTAATACAACATCCTACTTTGGACCAGACTGTAAACAGTCCCAGACCGTGTTTAATACAACATCCTACTTTAGACCAGACTGTAAACAGTCCCAGACCGTGTTTAATACGACATCCTACTTTAGACCAGACTGTAAACAGTCCCAGGCCGTGTTTAATACAACATCCTACAACATCCTACTTTAGACCAGACTGTAAACAGTCCCAGGCCGTGTTTAATACAACATCCTACTTTAGACCAGAGTCCTCTACGAGCCCTCGTCAAAAGCAGTGCACTATATAGGAAATAGGGTGTGATTCGGGACGTATCCTCAGTTCCCCAGACCCACTAACTGGTAGTGCACTATAGGGTGTGATTCGGGACGCATCCTCAGTCCCCCAGACCCACTAACTGGTAGTGCACTATAGGGTGTGATTCGGGACGTATCCTCAGTCCCCCAGACCCACTAACTGGTAGTGCACTATAGGGTGTGATTCGGGACGTATCCTCAGTTCTCCAGGCCCACCCCCAGACCCACTAACTGGTAGTGCACTATAGGGTGTGATTCGGGACGTATCCTCAGTTCTCCAGGCTCACCCCCAGACCCACTAACTGGTAGTGCACTATAGGGTGTGATTCGGGACGTATCCTTAGTTCTCCAGGCCCACCCCCAGACCCAGTAACTGGTAGTGCACTATAGGGTGTGATTCGGGACGTATCCTCAGTCCCCCAGACCCACTAACTGGTAGTGCACTATAGGGTGTGATTCGGGACGTATCCTCAGTCCCCCAGACCCACTAACTGGTAGTGCACTATAGGGTGTGATTCGGGACGTATCCTCAGTCCCCCAGACCCACTAACTGGTAGTGCACTATAGGGTGTGATTCGGGACGTATCCTCAGTTCCCCAGACCCACTAACTGGTAGTGCACTATAGGGTGTGATTCGGGACGTATCCTCAGTCCCCCAGACCCACTAACTGGTAGTGCACTATAGGGTGTGATTCGGGACGTATCCTACGTTCCCCAGACCCACTAACTGGTAGTGCACTATAGGGTGTGATTCGGGACGTATCCTCAGTCCCCCAGACCCACTAACTGGTAGTGCACTATAGGGTGTGATTCGGGACGTATCCTACGTTCCCCAGACCCACTAACTGGTAGTGCACTATAGGGTGTGATTCGGGACGTATCCTCAGTCCCCCAGACCCACTAACTGGATCTAGCAGGAACACCACAGCAAAAACATGGTCGGAGGCGAAGCACAACTTGTTTTGCCAAGGATAAAAAATAAGTGTAAGGAGCTTATCGTAGCCTCAGGTCCCAACCAAGAGGAGGTGAGAGCTGTTACAACATCGTCTAGGCAACACTTCATGTCCTCCACACATTACTAGCAGAGCCTCAGGTCCCAACCAAGAGGAGGTAAGAGCTGTTACAACATCGTCTAGGCAACACTTCATGTCCCCTCACACATCACTAGCAGAGTGACCTCAGAGGACATGAGGATGTTTGTAGAAGAGATCTCAGCCTTTTCGATATCTTTTATTTCAGGTTGCCTGCAGCAGGAGTTTTAGTACTAGCTGTTACCCCTCTGACTGGGTCTGTAGAGAGCGCTGACCCCCTCTCCTCCAATCGGGGGGTCACACACTGCCTCGTCTACCGTACCAGAATCTGTCAAAGTCTGCAATCATTTCCTGTATTGAAACCCAGTAATACTTCCACCATAACCATTTAGGACAGATTTATAAATGTTGAAGTCTTAATAAATTGTGGATGTGGAACTCATATAGTGCTTTTAAAGGGCTCCCAGAGTCATAGCCGAGCGCTGTGAGCCCCCGAGCAGCCCTGAGCAACTCTGAGCACATTATCCCTGGAGAGGAGAGGGCTGGAGTTGGGTTATAGGACTGGGACAGAGGCCGGACTGGGGCTGGGGTATAGGGCTGGGGCTGGGGTATAGGGCTGGGGTATAGGGCTGGGGCTGGGGTATAGGGCTGGGGTATAGGGCTGGGGTATAGGGCTGGGGTATAGGGCTGGGGCTGGGCTATAGGACTGGGACAGAGGCCGGACTGGGGCTGGGGTATAGGGCTGGGGTATAGGGCTGGGGTATAGGGCTGGGGCTGGGGTATAGGGCTGGGGCTGGGCTATAGGGCTGGGGTATAGGGCTGGGGCTGGGCTATAGGACTGGGGTATAGGGCTGGGGCTGGGCTATAGGGCTGGGGCTGGGGTATAGGGCTGGGGCTGGGCTATAGGGCTGGGGCTGGGCTATAGGGCTGGGGTATAGGGCTGGGGTATAGGGCTGGGGTATAGGGCTGGGGCTGGGGTATAGGTCTGGGGCTGGGGTATAGGGCTGGGGTATAGGGTTGGGGTATAGGGCTGGGATATAGGGCTGGGGTAAAGGGCAGGGCTATAGGGCTGGGGTATAGGACTGGGGTATAGGGCTGAGGTATAGGGCTGGGGTATAGGGCTGGGGTATAGGGCTGGGGTATAGGACTGGGGTATAGGGCTGGGGTATAGGGCTGGGGTATAGGGCTGGGGTATAGGGCTGGGGCTGGGGTATAGGGCTGGGGCTGGGCTATAGGGCTGGGGCTGGGGTATAGGGCTGGGGTATAGGGCTGGGGTATAGGGCTGGGGTATAGGGCTGGGGCTGGGGTATAGGGTTGGGGTTGGGGTATAGGGTTGGGGTATAGGGCTGGGGTATAGGGCTGGGGAATAGGGCTGGGGTATAGGACTGGGGTATAGGACTGGGTTATAGGGCTGGGTTATAGGGCTGGGGTATAGGGCTGGGGTATAGGGCTGAGGTATAGGGCTGGGGTATAGGGCTGGGGCTGGGGTGTACTGTTGGTGAGCTTCCTCTCCTCTCCCCAACAGGGCTCTCCTCTCCCCAACAGGGCTCTCCTCTCTCCAAAAGGGCTCTCCTCTCCCCAACAGGGCTCTCCTCTCCCCAACAGGGCTCTCCTCTCCCCAACAGGGCTCTCCTCTCACCAACAGGGATCTCCTCTCCCCAATAGGGCTCTCCTCTCCCCAACAGGGCTCTCCTCTCCCCAACAGGGCTCTCCTCTCCCCAACAGGGCTCTCCTCTCCCCAACAGGTCTCTCCTCTCCCCAATAGGGCTCTCCTCTCCCCAACAGGGCTCTCCTCTCCCCAACAGGGCCTACCCTCCTCCCTGCTCTGCTCTCTCTTGAGCCAGCCTGCTGCTCTAAATCCTCCACATGTGAAATCAATACCCCTCCCTTTATAGGCCATTCTCACGTGTTCCATCAAATCTAAAACATATTGACAAAAAAATTACCTTTTTTCACTTTGACAGAAAGGGTAAGGGTTAGGGGTTAGGGGTTAGGGGTTAGGGGTTAGGGGTTAGGGTTAGGGGTTAGGGGTTAGGGGTTAGGGGTTAGGGGTTAGGGGTTAGGGGTTAGGGGTTAGGGTTAGGGTTAGGGGTTAGGGTTAGGGGTTAGGGTTAGGGGTTAGGGGTTAGGGGTTAGGGGTTAGGGGTTAGGGGTTAGGGGTTAGGGTTAGGGTTAGGGGTTAGGGTTAGGGGTTAGGGTTAGGGGTTAGGGGTTAGGGGTTAGGGGTTAGGGGTTAGGGGTTAGGGTTAGGGTTAGGGGTTAGGGTTAGGGGTTAGGGTTAGGGGTTAGGGTTAGGGGTTAGGGGTTAGGGTTAGGGTTGGGGGTTAGGGGTTAGGGTTAGGGTTAAGGGTTAGGGTTAGGGGTTAGGGGTTAGGGGTTAGGGGTTAGGGGTTAGGGGTTAGGGTTGGGGGTTAGGGTTAGGGTTAGGGGTTAGGGTTAGGGGTTAGGGGTTAGGGGTTAGGGGTTAGGGTTGGGGGTTAGGGTTAGGGGTTAGGGGTTAGGGGTTAGGGGTTAGGGGTTAGGGGTTAGGGTTGGGGGTTAGGGTTAGGGTTAGGGGTTAGGGGTTAGGGTTAAGGGTTAGGGTTAGGGGTTAGGGTTAGGGTTAGGGTTTAGGGGTTAGGGGTTAGGGGTTAGGGGTTAGGGTTAGGGGTTAGGGGTTAGGGTTAGGGGTTAGAGGTTAGGGGTTAGGGGTTAGGGGTTAGGGGTTAGGGTTAGGGGTTAGGGTTAGGGGTTAGGGGTTAGGGTTAGGGGTTAGGGGTTAGGGGTTAGGGGTTAGAGGTTAGGGGTTAGGGTTAGGGTTAGGGGTTAGGGGTTAGGGTTAGGGTTAGGGTTAGGGGTTAGGGGTAAGGGTTAGGGGTTAGGGGTTAGGGTTTAGGGTTAGGGGTTAGGACAAATACGGAGATAGAGCAGGGACTAATGATGACACCACTTTTAAAGGCTGTCCCAGATGGCTTAGAGCAGGGACTAATGATGTAAAGGCTGTCCCAGATGGCTTAGAGCAGGGACTAATGAGGACACCACTTGTAAAGGCTGTCCCAGATGGCTTATAGCAGGGACTAATGATGTAAAGGCTGTCCCAGATGGCTTAGAGCAGGGACTAATGATGTAAAGGCTGTCCCAGATGGCTTAGAGCGGGGACTAATGATGTAAAGGCTGTCCCAGATGGCTCAGAGCAGGGACTAATGATGACACCACTTGTAAAGGCTGTCCCAGATGGCTTAGAGCAGGGACCAATGATGTAAAGGCTGTCCCAGATGGCTTAGAGCAGGGACTAATGATGTAAAGGCTGTCCCAGATGGCTTAGAGCAGGGGCTGATGATGACACCACTTGTAAAGGCTGTCCCAGATGGCTTAGAGCAGGGACTAATGAGGACACCACTTGTAAAGGATGTCCCAGATGGCTTTGTAAAAGAATTATCAATCTGTAAAAAGATGGATTTTTATTTGACGTATATAATGAATTGGGAGTTTGAGGGCCATTTTAATTTCATGCCCAAATGCCAAAGGCGTGTGATATAAAACCGCTAGAGAGAGAGAAGGAGAAAGAGAGAGCGAGAGTGAGAGGAAGAAAGAGGGAGAGGGAGAAAGATAGAGCGAGAGGGACAGAGAGAGAGAGAGAGAGAGAGAGGGAGAACGGGAGAGAGAGAGAGAGGGTGAGAGGGAGAGGGAGGTAGAGGGAGAAAGAGAGAGCGAGAGAGGGACAGAGAGAGAAAGAAAGAGAGAGAGAGAGACAGGGAGAGAGAGAGAGAGAGAGAGAGAGAGAAAGAAAGAAAGAAAGAGAGAGAGAGAGAGAGAGAGAGAGAGAGAGAAAGAAAGAGAGAGAGAGAGAGTGTGATAAACCTAGTTAGATGTATGGTTAGAAACAGTACCAAGCCCCAGGTCAACTCTACGGTCTCTCCTAGGTGTTTAATAAACGCTGGTTCATCCTGCTAAGCACTTTAACGTGGATTATGTGCTTGAGAGAGTGGCCCTGGGGCCCTGTAACTTTCATAAAACACACTCCTGGCACACACCTCTTCCATCCATCACCCTGACGGCTAGCAGCTCCAGCACGTCTGCATCCCAAACGGCACTCTGTCTCCTATATATAGTGCACGAACGTTGACCGCGGCCCATAGAATAGGATGTGATTTAGGACACAAGCCCCATGATGTCTGTCTGTGACAGTGTGAGGGGTAATAACAGGCCTGTATTCTAGCGGTTAGCCAAGTGAGGAAGAAGAGGGAGAGGAGGGTATTTCTACAGCTGTTGTCATTATTTGACTCCTCTAAAATCACACAGGGTACCTAACGATGAAGAAGAACTGATGCACTACATCAGATAGGAACCAATCCTGACTTTTACTAAAGTCCCATTTTCTACTCAGTCATACTATCGATGTCAAACATCGGATTAAGTAAAAAACATAAGAGGAAGTTGGGATTCATCCCTCAGACAACAGCTAGTATTATAGTATGTGTGTGTTTACTGTGAATCTATGAGAAGTACAATGTTCTTTTCTCAAATGGTTGGTGGAACCAAGGTAACAATCTAACCGTAACCAGCCAGCCAGGATCCACAGCCCTGGTGAAGCCTGCCGTAACCAGCCAGCCAGGATCCACAGCCCTGGTGAAGCCTGCCGTAACCAGCCAGCCAGGATCCACAGCCCTGGTGAAGCCTGCCGTAACCAGCCAGCCAGGATCCACAGCCGCCCAGCACACAGCCCTGGTGAAGCCTGCCCTAACCAGCCAGCCAGGATCCACAGCCCTGGTGAAGCCTTCCGTAACCAGCCAGCCAGGATCCACAGCCCTGGTGAAGCCTGCCGTGACCAGCCAGCCAGGATCCACAGCCCTGGTGAAGCCTGCCGTGACCAGCCACCCAGGATCCACAGCCCTGGTGAAGCCTGCCGTAACCAACCAGCCAGGATCCACAGCCCTGGTGAAGCCTGCCGTAACCAGCCAGCCAGGATCCACAGCCCTGGTGAAGCCTGCCGTAACCAGCCAGGATCCACAGCCCTGGTGAAGCCTGCCGTAACCAGCCAGCCAGGATCCACAGCCCTGGTGAAGCCTGCCGTAACCAGCCAGGATCCACAGCCCTGGTGAAGCCTGCCGTAACCAGCCAGCCAGGATCCACAGCCCTGGTGAAGCCTGCTGTAACCAGCCAGGATCCACAGCCCTGGTGAAGCCTGCCGTAACCAGCCAGCCAGGATCCACAGCCCTGGTGAAGCCTGCCGTAACCAGCCAGGATCCACAGCCCTGGTGAAGCCTGCCGTAACCAGCCAGGATCCACAGCCCTGGTGAAGCCTGCCGTAACCAGCCAGGATCCACAGCCCTGGTGAAGCCTGCCGTAACCAGCCAGCCAGGATCCACAGCCCTGGTGAAGCCTGCCGTAACCAGCCAGGATCCACAGCCCTGGTGAAGCCTGCCGTAACCAGCCAGGATCCACAGCCCTGGTGAAGCCTGCCGTAACCAGCCAGGATCCACAGCCTCCCAGCACACCGCCTCACGTGACTAATAACTTCCCTCTCACCCCTACGTCGTTAACAACCTAAACTCTAGTAAAAGCACAAATACATTTTCAAAACTTAAGTAGACGTTTGTGAAACAGCATTTCCTGTCTAAGAGTTTGACTGTGAGTCATGTACCCAGAAGCAGGTTCTTACTGGTGACTCTGAAAAAGGCTGGTTTTACTTCCCTGGCTGCAAGTTGTGAATATGAGTTGCTGTAATAAAATTCTGTAGAGAAAGCCTTGGGTTAACGTGCATGCACAGACACAGGCACAGACACGGGCACAGACACAGACACAGACACGGGCACAGACACAGGCACAGACACAGGCACAGGCACAGGCACAGGCACAGACACCGACACATGCACAGACACAGGCACAGACACAGACACAGACACAGGCACAGGCACAGACACAGACACAGACACAGACACAGGCACAGACACAGACACAGACACAGGCACAGACACAGACACAGACACAGACACAGGCACCGACACAGGCACAGACACCGACACAGGCACAGACACCGACACATGCACAGGCACAGACACAGACACAGACACCGACACAGACACACGCAGGACAGGGATGGAAGTGATTAAAAGAGGCTGATGAGAGAGAGAGGACGCAGGCAGACTCCTAAATCTTCTGCCTCTGTAGATTGTACTGAGCTACTGCTAGGTCTGTTACACCCATTTAGCCAAACGATGCAGACACAGACACAGACACAGACGCAGACCCAGACGCAGACACAGACACAGACACAGACACAGACACAGACACAGACGCAGACACAGGCAGACTCCTAAATCTTCCTCCTCTGTAGATTGTACTGAGCTACTGCTAGGTCTGTTACATCCATTTAGCCAAACGATGCAGACGCAGACGCAGACACAGACACAGACACAGACACAGACGCAGACACAGACACAGACACAGACGCAGACGCAGACGCAGACACAGACACAGACGCAGACACAGACGCAGACACAGACACAGACACAGACGCAGACGCAGACACAGACACAGACACAGACACAGACACAGACGCAGACACAGACACAGACACAGACGCAGACGCAGACACAGACACAGACACAGACACAGACGCAGACACAGACACAGACACAGACACAGACACAGACACAGACGCAGACGCAGACACAGACACAGACACAGACACAGACACAGACACAGACACAGACGCAGACACAGACGCAGGCAGACTCCTAAATCTTCCTCCTCTGTAGATTGTACTGAGCTACTGCTAGGTCTGTTACACTCATTTAGCCAAACGATGCAGACGCAGACGCAGACGCAGACACAGACACAGACACAGACGCAGACACAGACACAGACGCAGACACAGACGCAGACACAGACACAGACACAGACACAGACACAGACGCAGACACAGACGCAGACACAGACACAGACACAGACACAGACACAGACGCAGACGCAGGCAGACTTCTAAATCTTCTGCCTCTGTAGATTGTACTGAGCTACTGCTAGGTCTGTTACATCCATTTAGCCAAACGATGCAGACGCAGACGCAGACACAGACACAGACACAGACACAGACGCAGACACAGACGCAGACACAGACACAGACACAGACACAGACACAGACGCAGACACAGACACAGACACAGACACAGACGCAGACACAGACGCAGACACAGACACAGACACAGACGCAGACACAGACGCAGACACAGACGCAGACACAGACACAGACACAGACGCAGACACAGACGCAGACACAGACACAGACACAGACACAGACACAGACACAGACACAGACACAGACGCAGACACAGACACAGACACAGACACAGACACAGACGCAGACACAGACGCAGACACAGACACAGACACAGACACAGACACAGACGCAGACGCAGGCAGACTTCTAAATCTTCTGCCTCTGTAGATTGTACTGAGCTACTGCTAGGTCTGTTACATCCATTTAGCCAAACGATGCAGACGCAGACGCAGACACAGACGCAGACGCAGACACAGACACAGACACAGACACAGACACAGGCAGACTCCTAAATCTTCTGCCTCTGTAGATTGTACTGAGCTACTGCTAGGTCTGTTACACTCATTTAGCCAAACGATGCAGACACAGAACGCTATCTAAAGAAAAAAATAACTCAGGAGTCCATTTATAAATGTTATTTCAGTTTAAAGACGGGGAGGAAAGATGAGAGTGAGTGAAGCAACAAGCCTGGCCTACAGCCACACAGCTAGCATAGTATTTATAATATCTAGCTACTCATGCAGGGAAACATGCTCTGGGTCACTTCTTTCTGATCGGACTGGACACTCCGAGGCTGAGTGGGTTTGGTAGCGCTTCACATAAGGACTTCATAACACATTCATTACCCATACTTAATGCATTTATAACCCATACATAATGCATTTATAACCCATACATAATGCATTTATAACCCATACATAATGCATTTATAACCCATACATAATGCATTCATAACCCATACATAATGCATTTATAACCCATACATAATGCATTTATAACCCATACATAATGCATTTATAACCCATACATAATGCATTTATAACCCATACATAATGCATTTATAACCCATACATAATGCATTTATAACCCATACATAATGCATTCATAACCCATACATAATGCATTTATAACCCATACATAATGCATTCATAACCCATACATAATGCATTCATAACCCATACATAATGCATTTATAACCCATACATAATGCATTCATAACCCATACATAATGCATTCATAACCCATACATAATGCATTCATAACCCATACATAATGCATTCATAACCAATTCATAACCCATACTTAACATTCAGTCATCAACAACAGTGAGATCCTCTATCAGCCTTCCCTCAGCTCTCTCCCAGCCCGGGGTCTCAGTCATCAACAACAGTGAGATCCTCTATCAGACTTCCCTCAGCTCTCTCTCAGCCCGGGGTCTGATAACAGTCAGTCATCAACAACAGTGAGATCCTCTATCAGACTTCCCTCAGCTCTCTCTCCATCTCTCCACTCCTCCATCTCTCCACTTCTCCACCACTCCATCCCTCCATCTGTCCACCTCTCCATCTCTCCACCCCTCCATCTCTCCACCCCGCCACCTCTCCATCTCTCCACCCCTCCACCCCTCCATCTCTCCACCCCTCCATCTCTCCACCCCTCCATCCCTCAAACTCTCCACCCCTCCACCCCTCCATCCCTCTACCTCTCCATCCCTCCACCTCTCCACCTCTCCATCTCTCCATCCCTCCATCTCTCCACCCCTCCATCTCTCCACCCCTCCATCTCTCATCTCTCCATCTCTCCAACCCTCCACCTCTCCACTTCTCCACCCCTCCACCCCACACCTCTCCATCTCTCCACCCCTCCATATCTCCACTCCTCCATCTCTCCACCACTCCATCCCTCCACCCCTCCATCTCTCCACCCCTCCACCCCAAATCTCTCCATCTCTCCATCTCCCCACTCCTCCATCTCTCCACCCCTCCATCTCTCCATCCCTTCATCCCTCCATCTCTCCACCCCTCCGTCTCTCCACTCCTCCATCTCTCCACTTCTCCACCACTCCATCCCTCCATCTCTCCACCCCTCCATCTCTCCACCCCTCCATCTCTCCACATGGCACCAGCCAGGCCAGTAGAACCCAAGAGAGCAGCTGTGGTCTTTTAAAGCCGTCATGTCTGACAGCCTGCCCAGGACCGTGTTCCTGTAGTGTTTTACCATCCCCATTTACTGCTCTCCTCAGCCTGTTAACTACTGCTCAGTGTGGCCTACTGACTGGCCGGGAAGGAACGTGGCCGATTGGCCGAGAGGGATCGAGGGAGGGAAGCAGGTGCCCGGGTTTTATCGCCTGTCACCTTCCAGCAGCAGCTCGGGTAGCCTACTCACCAAGAGAGAGGCCCGCGCCCTTATTCAGAAAGAGTCTCAGAGAAGGAGCTCGGGTAGCCTACTCACCAAGGGAGAGGCCCGCGCCCTTATTCAGAAAGAGTCTCAGTAGGAGTGGTGATCTAGGATCAGGTCAGAAAGAGTCTCAGAGTAGGAGTGGTGATCTAGGATCAGGTCATAGTCTCAGTAGGAGTGGTGATCTAGGATCAGGTCATAGTCTCAGTAGGAGTGGTGATCTAGGATCAGGTCAGAAAGAGTCTCAGAGTAGGAGTGGTGATCTAGGATCAGGTCAGAAAGAGTCTCAGTAGGAGTGGTGATCTAGGATCAGATCATAGTCTCAGTAGGAGTGGTGATCTAGGATCAGTTCATAGTCTCAGTAGGAGTGGTGATCTAGGATCAGGTCATAAAGAGTCTCAGTAGGAGTGGTGATCTAGGAACTCCAGGGTGAGGTGGTATAGTGTGGTGTTAGCATCTCAACTCCAGGGTTCCAGAGTGATGTGGTATAGTGTGGTGTTAACATCTCAACTCCAGGGTGATGTGGTTTAGTGTGGTGTTAACATCTCAACTCCAGGGTGATGTGGTATAGTGTGGTGTTAACATCTCAACTCCAGGGTGATGTGGTATAGTGTGGTGTTAGCATCTCAACTCCAGGGTTCCAGGGTGATGTGTGGTGTTAACATCTCAACTCCAGGGTGATGTGGTATAGTGTGGTGTTAACATCTCAACTCCAGGGTGATGTGGTATAGTGTGGTGTTAACATCTCAACTCCAGGGTGATGTGATTCCACACGGTTCATGATGTTGTGTTAAAGAAGAATGTGATTCCACACGGTTCATGATGTTGTGTTAAAGAAGAATGTGATTCCACACGGTTCATGATGTTGTGTTAAAGAAGAATGTGATTCCACACGGTTCATGATGTTGTGTTAAAGAAGAATGTGATTCCACACGGTTCATGATGTTGTGTTAAAGAAGGAGAATGTGATTCCACACGGTTCATGATGTTGTGTTAAAGAAGAATGTGATTCCACACGGTTCATGATGTTGTGTTAAAGAAGGAGAATGTGATTCCACACGGTTCATGATGTTGTGTTAAAGGAGAAGAATGTGATTCCACACGGTTCATGATGTTGTGTTAAAGAAGAATGTGATTCCACACGGTTCATGATGTTGTGTTAAAGAAGGAGAATGTGATTCCACACGGTTCATGATGTGTTAAAGGAGAAGAATGTGATTCCACACGATTCATGATGTTGTGTTAAAGAAGAATGTGATTCCACACGGTTCATGATGTTGTGTTAAAGAAGAATGTGATTCCACACGGTTCATGATGTTGTGTTAAAGAAGAATGTGATTCCACACGGTTCATGATGTTGTGTTAAATAAGAAGAATGTGATTCCACACGGTTCATGATGTTGTGTTAAAGGAGAAGAATGTGATTCCACACGGTTCATGATGTTGTGTTAAAGAAGAATGTGATTCCACACGGTTCATGATGTTGTGTTAAAGAAGCAGAATGTGATTCCACACGGTTCATGATGTTGTGTTAAAGAAGGAGAATGTGATTCCACACGGTTCATGATGTTGTGTCAGGGTAGGGTGATGTTGTGTTCTTCTATCATACTGAACATGTCAGGGTAGGGGTGATGTTGTGTTCTTCTATCATACTGAACATGTCAGGGTAGGGGTGATGTTGTGTTCTTCTATCATACTGAACATGTCAGGGTAGGGGTGATGTTGTGTTCTTCTATCATACTGAACATGTCAGGGTAGGGTGATGATGTGTTCTTCTATCATACTGAACATGTCAGGGTAGGGTGATGTTGTGTTCTTCTATCATACTGAACATGTCAGGGTAGGGTGATGTTGTGTTCTTCTATCATACTGAACATGTCAGGGTAGGGTGATGTGTTCTTCTATCATACTGAACATGTCAGGGTAGGGTGATGTTGTGTTCTTCTATCATACTGAACATGTCAGGGTAGGGTGATGTTGTGTTCTTCTATCATACTGAACATGTCAGGGTAGGGTGATGTGTTCTTCTATCATACTGAACGTGTCAGGGTAGGGGTGATGTTGTGTTCTTCTATCATACTGAACATGTCAGGGTAGGGTGATGTGTTCTTCTATCATACTGAACGTGTCAGGGTAGGGTGATGTTGTGTTCTTCTATCATACTGAACATGTCAGGGTAGGGTGATGTTGTGTTCTTCTATCATACTGAACATGTCAGGGTAGGGGTGATGTTGTGTTCTTCTATCATACTGAACATGTCAGGGTAGGGTGATGTTGTGTTCTTCTATCATACTGAACATGTCAGGGTAGGGTGATGTTGTGTTCTTCTATCATACTGAACATGTCAGGGTAGGGGTGATGTTGTGTTCTTCTATCATACTGAACATGTCAGGGTAGGGTGATGTTGTGTTCTTCTATCATACTGAACATGTCAGGGTAGGGTGATGTGTTCTTCTATCATACTGAACGTGTCAGGGTAGGGGTGATGTTGTGTTCTTCTATCATACTGAACATGTCAGGGTAAGGTGATGTGTTCTTCTATCATACTGAACGTGTCAGGGTAGGGTGATGTTGTGTTCTTCTATCATACTGAACATGTCAGGGTAGGGTGATGTTGTGTTCTATCATACTGAACATGTCAGGGTAGGGGTGATGTTGTGTTCTTCTATCATACTGAACATGTCAGGGTAGGGTGATGTTGTGTTCTTCTATCATACTGAACATGTCAGGGTAGGGGTGATGTTGTGTTCTTCTATCATACTGAACGTGTCAGGGTAGGGTGTTGTGTTCTTCTATCATACTGAACATGTCAGGGTAGGGGTGATGTTGTGTTCTTCTATCATACTGAACGTGTCAGGGTAGGGGAGATGTTGTGTTCTTCTATCATACTGAACATGTCAGGGTAGGAGAGATGCTTTATGAACACAAGAAAGGCTGGTAGTTGAGCGTCTGTGTGCAACACGGTACCTGTCAACCAGGAGCTCACAGTAACTGAACGGCCATATGAACTGAACACAACGAGAAGATACACTACTTGATATAGGCTCCCATACGACCTGGGGGAAAACAATATGTATTAATGAGAAAGACTATTGTCACACTGAACTCAAGGTTGTGAAGAAAACCAATAAGGAATCGCTGAAAAAATATTTTATGGTGAAATAAAGAGATCAACTGGGATCCCTCTCTCTCCCTCCTGCTCTCTCTCCCTTGCTCTCTCTATCTGTCTCTCTTCCTCTCTCTCTGTCTTTCTCTCTCTCTCTGTCTCTCTCCCTCCCTCTCTCTCTCTGTCTCTCTCCCTCCCTCTCTCTGTCTCTCTCCCTCCCTCTCTCCCTCCCTCTCTCTCTCTCTCCCTCTCTGTCTTTCTCTCTCTCTCTCTCCCTCTTTCTCTCTCTCCCTGTCTCTCTTCCTCTCTCTGTCTCTCTCCCTATCTCCCTCTCTCTCTCTCCCTCTCTCTGTCTCCCTATCTCTATCTGTCTCTCTCCCTATCTCTCTCTGTCTCTCTCCCTCTCTCTGTCTCTCTCCCTATCTCTCTCTGTCTCTCTCCCTATCTCTGTCTCTCTCCCTATCTCTCTCTGTCTCTCTCCCTCTCTCTGTCTCTCTCCCTATCTCTCTCTGTCTCTCTCCCTATCTCCCTCTCTCTCCCTCTCTCTGTCTCTCTCCCTCTCTCTGTCTCTCTCCCTCTCTCTGTCTCTCTCCCTCTCTCTGTCTCTCTCCCTATCTCTCTCTGTCTCTCTTCCTCCCTCCAGACAATCCGTGTAAAGATGGCAGGTTGGACGGAAAGACAGAGCCGAGGCCCCTGAGGAGAGACAAAGGGAGGAAGCTATTTGCTGACAAATGTGGTTTGGTGCTGGGGTTGAGCAGCATTAACTGTGGGTTTTATTAGATGGAGGAGTACGATATCATGGTTTCTTCCTCTTTATGCCTCTGTGGCGTTGTGATGACGTTGCAGCGAGAGCATCTGGTCACGCTAAGGTGCTGAGTCCTGTTAACCAGATGGCAGCATTGAAGAGAGAGAATAGAGAAGAGACTGGTAATGGACTGCAGATGGTGAGGAAGAGATCACACAGAGAGAGAGAACTGTTACCTAATCACCTCTTACTACTCTCACGGCTCCTACTACTGCTACTATACCACTGCTACTACTACTACTGTTACCTAATCACCTCATACTACTACTCTCTCACACAGAGAGAGAGAACTGTTACCTAATCACCTCATACTACTACTCTCACGGCTCCTACTACTGCTACTACTACTACTACTATTATACCACTGCTGCTACTACTACTACTACTACTACTCAACTACTACTACTACTACTCAACTACTACTACTACTACTCAACTACCACTACTAATAATACTACTACTACTACTACTCAACTACCACTACTCAACTACCACTACAACTACTACTACTACTCACCCACCACCAAACACTACTACTGCTGCTACTACAACTACCACTACTGCTGCTACTACTACTACTACTCAACTACAACTACTACTACTACTACTACTACTACTACTACTACTACTACTACTACTACTGCTGCTACTACAACTACCACTACTGCTGCTACTACCACTACTGCTGCTGCTACTACTACTACTCAACTACAACTACTACTACTACTACTACTACTACTACTACTACTACTACTGCTGCTACTACCACTACTGCTGCTGCTACTACTACTACTCAACTACAACTACTACTACTCAACTACCACTACAACTACTACTACTACTACTACTACTGCTCAACTACCACTCAACTACCACTGCTACTACTACTCAACTACCACTACTACTCACCTACCACTACTACTACTGCTGCTACTACCACTACTACTGCTACTACTACTGTTGCTGCTACTACTACTACTCAACTACAACTACTACTACTACTACTACTACTACTACTACTACTCAACTACCACTACAACTACTACTACTACTACTACTACTACTGCTCAACTACCACTACAACTACTACTACTACTCAACTACCACTGCTACTACTACTCAACTACCACTACTACTCACCTACCACTACTACTACTGCTGCTACTACCACTACTACTGCTACTACTACTACGACTACTCACCTACCACCACTACTACTACTACTACTACTACTACTACTACTACCACCACCACTACTACCACCACCACCACTACTACTACCACTACTACTACCACCACTACTACTACTACTACTACCACCACCACTACTACTACCACCACCTACCACTACTACCACCACCACTACTACTACCACCACTACTACTACCACTGCTCCTACTACTCACCTTCCACAACCACCACTACTACTACTCACCTACCACTACTACTACCACCACCACTACTACTCCTCACCTACCACTACTACTACTCAACTACCACTACTCACCTACCACTACTACCACCACCACTACTACTACCACTACTACCACTGCTCCTACTACTCAACTTCCACCACCACCACCACTACTACTCACCTACCACTACTACTACCACCACCACTACTACAACCACTACTACCACCACCACTACTACTACCACTCCTACTCACCTACAACCACCACCACTACTACCACTCCTACTCACCTACAACCACCACTACTACCACTCCTACTACTACTACTACTCACCTTCCACTACTACTACCACCACTACTACTACCTCCACCACTACTACTACTCATCTACCACTACTACTCACCTACCACCACTACTACCACCACTACCACCACCACCACTACTACCACCACTACCACCACCACCACTACTACCACCACCACCACTACTACCACCACCACTACTACCACCACTACTACTACCACTACTACCACCACCACTACTACTACCACCACCACTACTACTACCACCACCACTACTACCACCACCACTACTACTCACCTACCACTACTACCACCACCACCACCACCACCACTACTACTACCACCACTACCACCACCACCACTACTACTACCACTACTACTACCACCACTACTACTACCACTACTACCACCACCACTACTACTACCACCACCACTACTACCACCACCACTACTACTCACCTACCACTACTACCACCACCACCACTACTACTCACCTACCACTACTACTACCACCACTACTACCACTGCTGCTACTACTCACCTTCCACCACCACCTCCACCACTACTACTACCACCACCACTACTACTACCACTACTACCACTGCTCCTACTACTACCACCACCACTACTACTACCACCACCACTACTACTACCACTACCACCACTGCTCCTACTACTCACCTTCCACCACCACTACTACTCAACTACCACTACTACTCACCTACCACTACTACCACCACCACTACTACTACCACTTCTCCTACTACACTGTTTTGGTCCCTACATGATTCCATATGTGTAATTTCATATTTTTGATGTCTTCACATTATTCTAAAATTAGTGGATTCTGCTATTTCAGCCACACTTGTTGCTGACAGGTGTATAAATCGAGCACACTGCCATGCAATCTCCATAGACAAACATTGCCAGTAGAATGGCCTTACTGAAGAGCTCAGTGACTTTCAATGTGGCACCGTCATAAGATGCCACCTTTCCAACAAGTCAGTTTGTCAAATTTCTGCCCTGCTAGAGCCGCCCCGGTCAACTGTAAGTGCTGTTATTCTGAAGTGGAAACGTCTAGGAGCAACAACGGCTCAGCCACGAAGTGGTAGACCACACAAGCTCACAGAACGGGACCACCGTGTGCTGAAGCGCATACAAATCGTCTGTCCTCAGTTGCAACCCTCACTACTGAGTTCCAAACTGCCTCTGGAAGCAACGTCAGCACAACAACAGTTCGTTAGGAACTTCATGAAATGGGTTTCCATGGCTGAGCAGCGTCACAGAAGCCTAAGATCACCATGTACAATGCCAAGCGTCGGCTGGAGTGGTGTAAAGCTTGCCACTATTGGACTCTAGAGCAGTGGAAACGCGTTCTCTGGAGTGATGAACCACTCTTCACCATCTGGCAGTCCGACGGACAAATCTGGGTTTGGTGGAGGAGTAATAATGGTCTGGGGCTGTTTTTCATGGTTCGGGCCCCTTAGTTCCACTGAAGGGAAATCTTAACACTACAGCATACAATGACATTCTAGACGATTCTGTGCTCCCAACTTTGTGGCAACAGTTTGGGGAAGGCCCTTTCCTGTTTCAGCATGATAATACCCCTGTGGACAAAGCGAGGTCCATACAGAAATGGTTTGTTGAGATCGGTGTGAAATAACTTGACTGGCCTGCACAGAACTCTGACCTCAACCCCAATGATCACCTTTCAGATTAATTGGAATGCAAGCTAGGACAAATCACCCAACATCATTACCGACCTCACTGATGCTCTTGTGGCTGAATGAAAGTAAGTCCCCGCAGCAATGTTCCAACATCTAGTGGAAAGCCTTCCCAGAAGAGTGGAGGCTGTTATAGCAGCAATGTTCCAACATCTAGTGGAAAGCCTTCCCAGAAGAGTGGAGGCTGTTATAGCAGCAATGTTCCAACATCTAGTGGAAAGCCTTCCCAGAAGAGTGGAGGCTGTTATAGCAGCAATGTTCCAACATCTAGTGGAAAGCCTTCCCAGAAGAGTGGAGGCTGTTATAGCAGCAATGTTCCAACATCTAGTGGAAAGCCTTCCCAGAAGAGTGCAGGCTGTTATAGCAGCAATGTTCCAACATCTAGTGGAAAGCCTTCCCAGAAGAGTGGAGGCTGTTATAGCAGCAATGTTCCTACATCTAGTGGAAAGCCTTCCCAGAAGAGTGGAGGCTGTTATAGCAGCAATGTTCCAACATCTAGTGGAAAGCCTTCCCAGAAGAGTGGAGGCTGTTATAGCAGCAATGTTCCAACATCTAGTGGAAAGCCTTCCCAGGAGAGTGGAGGCTGTTATAGCAGCAAAGGGGGGAACCAACTCCATATTAATACCCATGATTTTAGAATGAGATGTTCGACAAGCAGGTGTCCACATACTTTTGTAGTCATGTAGTGTAAAATTATTATTCAAATTCTATGGTTGATGTTGTTACGCATGACAAGGTAGGAAACCGAAGTGCTGATCAGTGTTTCTTTGGAGACCCTACTAGCGTTTTAATATATGCATACTGTTACATTTAGACAAATATTTTATAATAGGCTTATCTGATTCAGAACATGCCGTTACACAAACGACACGCTGATAGACACACCACAACTGGTAGCATCCTGTATCAGGGCTGACGCCTGCTTTGACCTAGCTCAGTGTTTCCCAAACTCACTCCTCTGGATCCCAAAGGGGTGCACGTTTTGTTTTTTTGGACCTAACACTACACAGCTGATTCAGTTTATTATTTAAATCAGATTTGTAGTGCTAGGACAAAAACAAAAAAAGTACACCCCTTGGTGTCCCCGAGTACTGAATTTGGGGAACCTAGCTAGTTCATTTAGCTAAAGGGCATTTCGCTTGCTAGTTAGCGATTAGCATTAGCGATTAGCATAAGGGATATCCCAGCTTCCTTAGACGAACAAACTCACGTTTTGCACAAAAAAAGCAAGATACACAAACTAATATTATAATAGAGAAAACATGTGGATTTATACTTAGAAGCAACTAGGAAAGCAGTATCATTGTTATGGAAGAATCTGTTGAGTACATGCTGAGAGAAAGAGGAAGTGTCTGTGTGCTGCCTGCCCGTTGAGTGGCAGGGGGCGGGACTTCAGCCTGGCTTGTTTGACCAGTGTAGAGAAGAAGTGTTGCGGTGAAATATGGGTCGCATTTTTTTTTTTTTGCCTACGGTGCTCCCACAATAAACCTCCAAGTCGCACTTTAGAGCCCTGAGTAGTCTACAATCCATGTCTGTAGGGGATATTGGGGATATATATATAGCCTAGTCATGTTTAGTCATACTGTGAAGCAACATTGAAGCAACTGAGTTTCTCTGTGTGTCTGTGGCCTGAAGACCATATCATCGGCATCTCTGTATGAATGACTGAATGTTATCAGTCTGGAGTTGAATCACAATACACACAGTGGTTTGTAGTGGCCACTTCAAGAGATAAGCAAACAGCTGCTCCCCTAGTATGGCAAGGAATGCTCAGTCCACTACCCCCACTTCTCCCATGGGGGGGTTACATTCAGCCCACTACCCCCACTTCTCCCATGGGGGGGTTACATTCAGCCCACTACCCCCCTTCTCCCATGGAGGGGTTAGATTCAGCCCACTAACCCCACTTCTCCATGGGGGGGGTTACATTCAGCCCACTACCCCCACTTCTCCCATGGGGGGCTCATATTCAGCCCCCTACCCCACTTCTCCCATGGGGGGGTTTACATTCAGCCCACTACCCCACTTCTCCCATGGGGGGGTTACATTCAGCCCACTACCTCCACTTCTCCCATGGGGGGGTTACATTCAGCCCACTACCCCACTTCTCCCATGGGGGGGTTACATTCAGCCCACTACCCCACTTCTCCCATGGGGGGGTTTACATTCAGCCCACTACCCCCACTTCTCCCATGGGGGGGTTACATTCAGCCCACTACCCCCACTTCTCCCATGGGGGGGTTACATTCAGCCCACTACCCCACTTCTCCCATGGGGGGGTTATATTCAGCCCACTACCCCCACTTCTCCCATGGGGGTGTTACATTCAGCCCACTACCCCCACTTCTCCCATGGGGGGGTTACATTCAGCCCACTACCCCACTTCTCCCATGTGTGTGGGTACAGTGGAATACAGTGTGTAGGTACAGTGGAATACAGTGTGTGGGTACAGTGGAATACAGTGTGTGGGTACAGTGGAATACAGTGTGTGGGTACAGTGGAATACAGTGTGTGGGTACAGTGGAATACAGTGTGTGGGTACAGTGGAATACAGTGTGTGGGTACAGTGGAATACAGTGTGTGGGTACAGTGGAATACAGTGTGTGGGTACAGTGGAATACAGTGTGTGGGTACAGTGGAATACAGTGTGTGGGTACAGTGGAATACAGTGTGTGGGTACAGTGGAATACAGTGTGTGGGTACAGTGGAATACAGTGTGTGGGTACAGTGGAATACAGTGTGCAGTAATAGTATGGGGAATAGAGTGGTTTCCTCCACTATGTGTTGCAATGTAACCAACAGGAGACAATCCTGATCCCTGGGAGGAAACATTATTTTTTATTTTATTTAATTTATTTAACCTTTATTTAACCTTTATTTAACCTTTATTTAACTTTAGGAAACATTCAATAGCAGAAGATAACAGAGTTGAGAAGAGGACGTTAAGCTTACCTGCTATAACACATACACTGAGTGGACAAAACATTAGGAACACCTGCTCTTTCTATGACATGGACTGCCCTGATGAATCCAGGTGAAAGCTATGATCCCTTGTTGGTGTCACTTGTTAAATCCACTTCACTTTTTTAAGCCTTGAGACAACTGACACGTGGATTATATATGTGTGCAATTCAGAGGTTGAACGGGCAAGACTAAAGATGTAAGAGCTTTTGAACGGGGTCCCGGGCGAGGCGCCCCGGTTTGAACGGGGTATGGTAGTAGGTGGTAGTAGCTGCCAGGCGCACCTGTTTGTGTCAAGAACTGCAACGCTGCTGGGGGTTTCACGCTCAACAGTTTCCCGTGTGTATCAAGAATGGTCCACCACCCAAAAGATAACCAGCCAACTTGACACAACTGTGGGAAGCATTGGAGTCCACGCCCCGACGACCTGAGGCTGTTCTGAGGGCAAAAGGGGGGTTGCAACGCAATCATTTAGGAAGGTGTTCCTAATGTTTTGAATACTCGGTGTAAATCACATGCAAACCCAAATGAACAGATAGGCCTACTGTTACCAATATAATTTGATTATCTGCATCTATAATCATATTTTGAGTAATATTCTACGAGAGCACGTTCAGAGCGCTGTGTAGGCTGGTGCTGCAGAGCACAACCACATCGCTGAGGGATCCACGCTTATGCCGCTCCAATAGCAGCGCGTAGCAATAGAAAGACCGTTTTCTAAACGCTAGAACTCTAATCGAGTTTCCTGTTCAGTTCTCCAGCTGGCATGATGATCTCCCGGTAGATAACCACGTGACTTCAAGGGGACCGGCGGAGAGCGCAGTCTAATGTGAATTTTCTCTGTTCCCTGGTTGGTTGACTAAGTGAGGATTTCTCGGTACTGGCGCATTCCGGTGTACCCGCCGCACGCTGTGACATATCAGAGCTCCACTCTGTTCTGTTGATGTGAACTGTCAGAATACGTGGTAGGTTACAATAGACTTGTTTTGTTAACTACATATTTAATCATCCCGTATTAGCTTAGTAACTACACGTCCACCTCTAGTAATGAACCGGGTTGACCTACTGTGTGTTGTATGCTAGGATGATAAAATCCCATTGGGCAAACAAACATTGGTTAAATCAACGTTGTTTCCATGTCATTTCAGTGAAATCATGTTGAATCAACATGTGGAATAGACGTTTAATTGACGTCTGTGCCCAGTGGGATGATTTTCATGACTAGCAGACTTTTTAGTTTGAGTGAAATGTTTAGTTTTATTATAAAATAGTTGAGAGACTAGTGGATTGTAATTCATACAATAGGCTCCTCCCGGGTGGCGCAGAGGTCTAGAGAACTCCATCTCAGTGCTAAAGGCGTCACTACAGACCCTGGTTCGAATCCAGGCTGTATCACAACCAGCCATGATCAACAGTCCCATAGAGCAGTGCACAATTGGCCCAGTGGCGTCCGGTTTAGGGGAGGGTTTGGCCGGGGTAGGCCGTCATTAAGTAAGAATTAGTTCTTTACTGACTTGCCTAGTTAAATATAAAACGAAAAAACAATTATGGCCTGAAGACACTTAACTTTACATTTACATCAAGACAAGTTTAAGAGGAGAGAGAAAGAAATAAGGGTCTTCTTTGTGAAAAACAACTATCCTGGGCTGGGCCTGGGACAGGATGAGAGAGAGAGAGAGAGAGAGAGAGTAGGTGGAGGAGATGTGGGGGCTTCTAAACCACAACAGTAACCTACCACCATCCTGTCTACCTGCTACAGACACAGAGAGGGGGAGAACAAGGGAGAGAGAGAGAGAGAGAGAGAGAGAGAGAGAGAGAGAGAGAGAGAGAGAGAGAGAGAGAGAGAGAGACCAACCCTGACACAGGGACCCTGTAGACATCTCTGTCTGTCAGCCATTACTGTGGATGTGGAGTTTTCAAGCTGCAAAAAAAAAGGTAAAATGTATTTTTGAAGGATTTATTAATGATTTATTAATTATTTATTTCCAACATTATCATCAAATAAACACCAGCAAGGCAGGTGTTTGGGATCGCAGGTGAATAGATTTAGGCCTCAGTAAATACCTCACATATAAAGTCAGCATAATACATTATGTTTAAGGCCGTCCCAGCATTATCATTCTAGAGCTATTATTGGCAGATATCAGTTGAAAATTTGTGAATGTTTGTTAGTAATAATAAATTGTCACACAGTATTTATTTTTATTTTTTTGTTCATCAGAAACAAATGTGTCCTTTCTAAAGGACAAGTCTTACGCAATTTGCTCAAATCATTTTAAAAGAATGTGTTATTATTAAAAGTGTTGTCGTCTGTTAGGCCTATAATCAAAAGTGTGGTATCGTTTCCACTAGCCTTTTTTTTTCAACGTGAAAACAATGTAACATTCAGAGATATGAAACTGAATTCGAAAACCACACATTTGCAAGCACGTCACTACAGCATAAATGGAGCAGGATTTTTTTGTTAAATGAAATTCTGCATATCAACGACAAAATAAAAAACGGCACCTGAGCTCTTAGACCTACTAAAACCAAATTAGGTTACAAAATGCCCAACTAGACTAAAGATCCCCCATCTCTCTTTTAATTGTGGTCTATCCAGTCAAGGAGACCAGGGTTGACCTGTGAACCCATCCTCTCCATTTGATCATTAACCCAAAGCGGTTGGTTGTTCATTAGTTCCATTTGCCCAACGCGCTTGTCTCGTTGTGTCTGGGTCTAAAAGCCAGAACACACGCGGGTCCACCGCAGTGTCTATATGATCCAGGTCCTCTCTCTCTCTCTCTCTCTCTCTCTCTCTCTCTCTGAGTGATCTGTTTCCTATTGTTCCTTTATTGATTTTTCAGGTAAACGACTGTTGTTTTAGACAAATATTCAGAGTCTTAATTGTAGTCAGAGCGTCAACACTTAATAGAAATTGGAATTTCAAAAATGTAGGCTAGATTTTCTCAACGGGGTAAAAAAAAAAGTTACCTCCCGCGCATAAACCTATAGATTCACTCATTTCAACAAATGTTGTTTACAATGATCGTCTGTTGTTTTTTTTTTTTTTGCTGTATAACAATCGCATTAGTCTACTGAAGATAGATCGCCTAGGCCTTTAGTCCATTACATTAACGAAACGTTGAATAGAAGGCCGAGCCAATGAGCAGTGAACGACGTCACTCATTTACTCCGTCGTGTCTGTCACGCACCAATAGGCGTCGCTGCAGACCTGTAATTCTGCTCGACGCCATTTGCGTGCTCTGAGGCTGCAGCTGTAGTGTGCTGTGGTACTCGTCAATGTCCTGTTGTAGCTACAGTCATATTGAGGGATGCAGCAACACGTTACACATACAATGAGCCCCTCGTTCAATTGATACAAAAATATATCATAATTTAACTAAAACATTTTTTGTAAATTCATTGATGAGAAATGATTAATTAACCTTTCACTATTCATTCCCCTGTTGGATTTATTAATGTCTATTCGACCTACATAATCATTGTAGCGTTATATTTTGCATGTTGCGGAATATCTCAAAGCCATTTCTTGTCTAACTTTTTTGCCGTTTTACTGAAACTTTTTCTCATCAACCTATTAGTGAATGATCATCAAATGACTGAGAATTCATTCATATTCAAGACTGATTAGACCACCTGCACCAACGGCATTTGTAAGGTGTAAAGAGAGAAGTCAACTGATCGGATACATCACGTGGGAATTGTTCGATAAACAAATCTACATATCAAATACAGAATGTTCGATACTGACTTAATTCAAACACATTTGTCTTCTCATGAAATGTGAACATCATTATTTGTGGCCAGAGAGAGCCGCGCGTCTTAGACTCGTTCCAGTTGTTTAATTAATGTCAGCTTTCTGTGTATTAGAACTGTAGTTCTATCTAAAAAACTAAACTAAATGAGACCAAACATACAACTCGGCCTGTCTCATTTAGGTTAGAGAATTATTTTGGAAGTAGATGGTAGCCTAATTATTATCTATAGTCTAGGTAATTATATGTTATTAACAGTGTCGTTTTTTTGTTTGTTTTTGTAGAAAATAAAATGCATCGGAAAGGATCTTAGATTTGAATGTAAATAGACCCGCATATAATATGTCTAAAAATGGTCATCATTTAAATAGATAAAGACACTATTCGGTGTTGATAGAATGTAATGGTCGCTGTACAGAAGACTGTAAAGGCTTGTGGTGGAGGTGTTGGAGGGTAACGGTTGTTTATGTTGACTCTCACGTGTTATTCAGAAGTCGTTGTGTTTAGCGGGTTATTCTGTTCTACGCTGAGCTAATAGGACAGATGTGGAGGGGAAACACGACAGTCATTGAAACACATTGAAAACAGCAGAGTAACGATTTTCTTGGAATTTCTGTTCTCCGCCGCTGTTTTTTTTTGGGGGGGGGGAAGTTTTGTTCGTGCTTTACAGCTCCCAATACATAACCTTTACCACAATTAAATAAAACGATTTGTTGTGGTGGCTCATACATGTGCCCTCTATTTACGCAATACGCATGGTTTCTAAACTTTTCATATTAAAATCACGTTTTAAATAACCTAAAAAAAAAAGCGTTCATTGGTTTGAAAATGGATCATGTTTGTCACTCTTGTTATTTCTGTGTTTCCCAAGAAAATGTAACCATTTACAACAACAACAAAAAAGGTATAGACTATCTGTATGTGAAGTGTCAGACGCAGGTTGCGGTGAGCTGTGCTCGGTCCCTAGTTGCTATCCAAACACAAATAAACAGAGAAGAACATTGGAGTTGATCAGTACGAGAAGGCGTGGCGGAGGGCGGGCTGAGCACGCCGAGTGCCCCGAGTCCTGAAAAGTGAAGGGACTTGTGCTCTTCAAGCCCACTACAGCCCAACTCCGAACCGAGCAGAAACAGAGCAGAGTACGGGTCTCCTGCGCTTGGCGTCGTTTGAACTCTATATAGTGATCGTAACTTTTTTTTTACCCCTCCCGAGGACTTCTTTGCCCCACTGTGCGCAAAGTATAACGAGTCGCAACAGATCTGGTTCTGCGACAGTATGGCGATGAGACTTACATGGTCGAAGTTGGAAAACTTTAGCTAACTTTAAAGTGGAGTTTTTGTCGCCTTTCTTATTAAAGGCATTGTGGATTATTGGAACACAGCAGAACTAACTGCGGAGTGACCTTTGGCGTCTGTTTATTGGGGGTAAGATTATGTTTCCATGATAGTTGCTCTTTAATAGATTACATTACACTTGTGTTGAAACAGGTAGTGATAGTTCTTGACAATGAGATCCCGAGTAGCCTACTAATTGATAGTTCAAACGAGCAAACATGCTGTCAGAATATACATATTTGACAGTGTAAAGTTACGTGTCAAAAATACAGAGACTACAGTAATATATAGAATAGCCTATCTCAGGGATCATCAACTAGATTTAGCCGCGGGACGATTTGCTCTTGAGGGGATGGTCAGCGGGCCGAAACATAATTACAAACAATTTGTAGACTGCAAATTGACCGCAAGAACCACAAACGGATATAATATTTGACTAAAACATAATCATTTCAAACATTTCAAACCTTGCTTACGTTTATATAAGGCCACATATATATGTATATTCTGCGTGGGAATACTTTGGAACACATTTCCAAAATTAAAATTACTCGGAGCTGATTTGCTGTTGTTTTTTTTTAAAACGTATTTTATGTCAAACAATAAAAAATAAAATAAAAAAAGTGAATAAATAAATAGATTGGTGGGCCAAATAAAATCCCAGGGTCGCCAGTTGGGCAACCCAGGCCTATACGACACAACATGTATGGCTTGTCATTAAACTATTACGCAAAGGCTATAGGTTATTGTAAAACTACAGATATCCTTATCAACATGCATGCTGACCGGAAGTTTTGTTGCATCTGCCCATTTCTGACTAATATCCACCTCACCATGACTTTTAAGACAAACTGTTTATGCCCGTTCATCTCATTGGCCAGTAAAGAGTTGTCCTATATGCTTGTGAACATAAAAGTAGCCTGAGAACAAGGACCAAACTCTGCCCTTTCTCTGTCCACGTGTGAACGTATAGCTAGCTATATAGGTTACACACAGTAAGTAGCCTGTTTTATGCAAGTCAATCATCTGTAAATTAATAACCTAGCATTTACTCACTGACTTTAACCCGTGTTAGAATCAACCATTCCATTGACTAAAGTTTAAACTAACGTGGGAAAACTGCTTATATTTGGGTAAAATTCGATTATTGTGAACGAGTCGTACTTTTCAGACGAATGCTCAGCGAGGGTTGTCAGTTCTCGCTGGTTTTTATGCGCAGTGGTATCCTGCTACAGTAACTTATAGAAACGTGAAACTCAAAGCACTATCAACACCTCAAAAACCACACTGCACCCAAAACGGTAGCTGTAAATGGGACGCTCTAAAATATATTTATAAATATATTCAATTCATGTTCACACACAGTCTAAAGTTTTTGCATTTTACGCAAGAAGGTGAACATTTAAAATTGTTTTGAGAGGAACACTATTTATTTACACCTCAAAAACCCCCACAAGGTCTAAACAAGTATCGTGCGTGGAGAGAGTGACACGGTGAGCTTGTTCGTGGGTTTGGAAAGCATTTACTTTACAACTTGGTGTCATTACACCCACTTGGTGCATGTAACCCTCAGTCATTTAACAGTCCCGTAATATTACCATACAGTTCTCATAACCTCACACCATCTAGCCGTCTAACGTCTAGCCGATGTACAAGAGTATTTACAAAGGATGTGCTGCAAATAAAGTATTTCTCTGACGTTGCAAAATGGTGATTATAGGTTACAACAACATTCTATAATCGGTTTTGGGACGAAATTTACAACCAAAAGTTAAATCTAGTTTGTAGGCCCATACACGCTTTTGTTTTCAGAGATAAACATCGCTCAAGGCCTTAAACATGACTCCAATAGCCTAGAAATGGATTTTACAATAAAAATAAAATGGGGGTAAAGTTGATTTTAGGAGATAAGCAAAACCCTTTTTATATGCTGTTCTCTATTATAACACACCTAAAGGGAATAACGCGTCCGACAACGTGCGGCAAGATTACAAACTCCCAAGTCTGTTGACGTAATAATACATTTAATTAGGCCCGGTGTGTTGTTACACACGGCATTGGCGAATGTAATGGCAGCATTAAAGTAATGAGTTGTTTTAATGTATCGTGGAACATTTCATTGGGAGTGACAGCATGCACAGTCGAGCGCATCGAAAACAAAACGTCTCCAACTTTTTTTTTATTTTTTTTGGATGCATAACATATATTTATGTTATTAGAAGGAATAACCATGTGCTCTAGAGAAGAAAAAAAAATGAACGAAATGTATTTTCACCAGCCAAACATTCAATTTGCAGTACCCACGTCTTTTTACACTTTGTGCGCACACACACAAGAATAAGATATATAGAACGCTCTCAACATGTCTCGATAACAACATTCTTTATAACCAAATAGGAATCGGTTCGCCTTTAGACGGTGTGCAAATCGTACATCTTGAAGCAAATTAGTCCCTGTCCTTGATTTCCACAATGGAAGTGAAGTATTAAAACACTGAATGTGAGATAATCCAATATCAGCCCTTATTAAGGCCGTTCTCACGACGGTTGTAAATTAATTAAATGTCGACTAAGGTCAAACGGTTGGAAAAGCTCTAATGGAAAACAATTGGCAGCATTGTGCAAAATGCACAGAAATAGTCATTAACTCTATGCTTGTTTTTACTGTTTACTTGCAGTATTTTCTAGATCTATATTGTGCCATATTGTGGGTTGATGATGAACTCATATTCATTTGTATTATTCATGTCTCCAACAGGACCTTCAACGTGGTAGAGTTGTGCCGAGGCCTTAACCGTGAAGCCTTTCGCCGCCGAGATGGGGAGCAAAGCCCTGCCCGCTCCGATCCCTCTCCACCCGTCTCTCCAGCTCACCAACTACTCCTTCCTGCATGCGGTCAACGCATTCCCGGCCGCGGTCGAACAGCTCCAGGGACTGTACGGCCTTAGCGCGGTGCAGACCATGCACATGAACCACTGGACACTAGGCTATCCGCACATGCAGGGACTGAGGTCGACTATCACAGAGATGGCTGCCGCTCAGGGCTTAATGGATCCCCGGTTTACCTTCACGGGGCTACCGTTCGCCGCACACCTCTTCCACCCCAAACAGGGCATTACTCACTTTATTCCCGGGCTGCACAAGGACCGACCACCGCGCTTTGACTTTGCCAACCTGGCGATAGCTGCCACCCAGGAGGACCCGCCGAAGGCTGGGGATCTTTCAAAGTTGACAGCAGGGCTCGGAAGCGCGATATCTGAGTTCAACAAACTGTCGCCTGATAGAAAACCCACCCGGGGAAGGCTTCCGTCAAAAACGAAAAAGGAATTTATTTGCAAGTTCTGTGGCAGGCATTTCACCAAGTCATACAATCTTCTGATCCACGAGAGGACTCACACAGACGAGCGGCCTTATACCTGTGACATCTGCCACAAGGCCTTCCGAAGACAAGACCACCTGAGAGACCACAGGTAAAAGAAGCAGTGCTCTGAATGTCTGGGATGATGTCGCTGTTGTTTTCTTTGAAAATAGTAGTGGTGTGTACGGAATAGCGTCATGTCATGTTATGATCGCGTTTTATTCATATTCATTTGACTTTGTTCACAATTCCAACATTGTAACGCACTGAAGACTTGTTTTTCTCCATATGTAGGTATTTTTTTGTAATAACTATGTTGCGTGCACTGTGTAGAGTACGACTAGTCCGTATTCCGAGAGGGCGCTAAAAAGCCCTTTTACGCACAAGAACACAGATCAAGTCGCACTACAGGCAGCAGGCACTTCTCAGCAGGACTCAACCGCCTTGGAAAAAAAGGCCACAAAGAAGAAATGCAGTTCTAATGAAAGGTGTTCCGTGTTCTAACCGCGTCTTCTTCTCTTGTCTTCTCATTTCCAGATACATCCACTCCAAGGAAAAGCCTTTCAAATGTCAAGAGTGTGGGAAAGGATTTTGTCAGTCTCGAACTTTAGCCGTTCATAAAACATTACATATGCAGGTGAGTCTTCCATCCAAACCTAGATCATCTGCCATCGTAACACCAGATGTATTAACACCATGTGATACCAAATGTGATTCAGCAAACTATATGGGGCACGAGCTCACATATCTGTGTACTCGTGTTATTATTACACGCGTCATGTCTTACTGCAGACGCCACTGATCAAATTCGGCATCTTTTCTAAAAACCTAAAAAAATATATATACTTATTTGGATTGCCTGTATGTGTGTGTGATTGTGTCTCGACTATGTTTGGCATGTATGGCAATAACTGAATGATTAGGATAAGCAGTTTAAAGAAATATAGGCTAGACCTACAGCCGTTCATTTTGTCAGGGCACAGTTTACTTTCAGCACAATGTCAATACCTGATTGAAGATTCATATTATAATACAATACATATATATTTAGCTAAATAAACTAAAGGGAATAATCCTTTGCTTGCTTTAAATCTAAACAGGAATCTCCACACAAATGCCCCACATGCGGAAGAACCTTTAATCAAAGAAGTAACCTGAAAACTCACCTTCTCACCCATACAGACATCAAGCCCTACAGCTGTGACCGCTGCGGAAAGGTGTTTCGGCGCAACTGTGACTTGCGACGGCACAGTTTGACGCACACTCCTCATCAGGACTACTAGCCAATCTGAGAAGGCTGATGAACAGCCAAAACAAACAGACAAACAAACAAAACGGACGTTATTAACAGAGGAGACAACAACATCGACGAAACGTTTTATTTTTCTTCCATTGAAAGAATATAACAAACTGAACCGTGGACAAGCAATGTTACAACGGAGTGATGAGCAGTACAGCGCGTCAAGTGAAAGCCAAGGAGCCCAGACAGAGACAGACCGCTTTTCCTGCCTCTTCTACCTGTAGAGACAGTCCGCTCTTCCTGCCTCTTCTACCTGTAGAGACAGACCGCTCTTCCTGCCTCTTCTACCTGTAGAGACAGACCGCTCTTCCTGCCTCTTCTACCTGTAGAGACAGACCGTTCGTCCTGCCTCTTCTACCTGTAGAGACAGACCGCTCTTCCTGCCTCTTCTACCTGTAGAGACAGACCGATCTTCCTGCCTCTTCTACCTGTAAATATCAAGACTTTTGGAGCCCATGTAAATCATGTATTTTTTTTGTATTTTTTTGTTGTTGTTGTCCTTGAATTAAAACGTTGTTTAAAAAAAACAACAACCCTAATGTTTAAAGTATGTTAAATTGTATTTTAGAAATAAAGCAAGTTAAATATTCCCATTGGTAAAAAAAAAAAAAAGTATTTTGTTTTTATTTTGTTCTTTGCTGCGTAAAAAGGGAAACGTATTAGTCATGAAGTGGTGGAATGAAAAGAGAGGTGAGATCCACCACCTTATCGTCTTTAACACAAAAACATACTTCATTGTGTACACAGGGTGACAACTTGTTATTTTAACACGCTTTCTGATTGGAAATAAAGGAGGGAGGATGTAGCTTTATAGTAGAATAAAAAACACGAGCTGGTGCACAACCCAGAAAAAAATATATTTTGTTGTGGCGCTGACTAACGGGCGAATAAACGATAAACTATAAAACAAATAAAGAGAGTCACGCGCTCCATCTATAAACTCCTAGTAATGTATTGTAGTAACTACACGCGCTCCAGCTATAAACTCCTAGTAATGTATTGTAGTAACTACACGCGCTCCATCTATAAACTCCTAGTAATGTATTGTAGTAACTACACACGCTCCAGCTATAAACTCCTAGTAATGTATTGTAGTAACTACACGCGCTCCATCTATAAACTCCTAGTAATGTATTGTAGTAACTACACGCGCTCCATCTATAAACTCCTAGTAATGTATTGTAGTAACTTATAGTGAAGAAAATAACTATAATAATTGCATAAATATCACAGTAGTATTACTACAGTAGTATTATTATTGGTGTTACTATCATGGTGGTAGTATTATTACAGTAGTATTACTACAGTGGTATTATCACAGTAGTATTACTACAGTAGTATTACTACAGTAGTATTATTACGGTAGTGTTATTACAGTAGTATTACTACAGTAGTATTACTACAGTAGTATTATTACAGTAGTAGTATTACAGTAGTATTACTACAGTAGTAGTATTACAGTAGTATTACAGTAGTATTATTCCAATAGTATTATTACAGTAACATTATTACAGTAGTATTACTACAGTATTAGTATTACAGTAGTATTATTACAGTAGTATTACCACAGTAGTATTATTACAGTAACATTATTACAGTAGTATTACTACAGTAGTATGTTTTACAGTAGTATTACTACAGTAGTGGTATTATTGTTGGTGTCACTATCATGGTATTAGTATTACTACAGTAGTAGTATTACAGTAGTATTACAGTGGTAGTATTACAGTAGTATTATCACAGTAGTATTATTACAGTAGTATTATTACAGTAGTAGTATTACAGTAGTATTATTACAGTAGTATTATTACAGTGGTATTATTACAGGGGTATTACTACAGTAGTAGTATTACAGTAGTAGTATTACAGTAGTATTACAGTAGTATTACTACAGTAGTAGTATTACTATAGTAGTAGTATTACAGTAGTATTACCACAGTAGTAGTATTACTACAGTAGTAGTATTACAGTAGTATTACAGTAGTATTACTACAGTAGTAGTATTACTATAGTAGTAGTATTACTATAGTAGTAGTATTACAGTGGTATTACTACAGTAGTAGTATTACAGTAATAGTATTACAGTAGTATTACTACAGTAGTAGTATTACTATAGTAGTAGTATTACTATAGTAGTAGTATTACAGTGGTATTACTACAGTAGTAGTATTACAGTAATAGTATTACAGGAGTAGTATTATTGTTAGTGTTACTGTCATGGTGTGATTAGTAATAGAGTATATTCTAATTATAATATGATCCTATCTATATGACAGCTGACAGAGGCTCATTAGCCGTTCAATTAGCAGCATTAGCTGCAGGGCAACACGTCATATCTGATATCTTTATCTCCACCATGGCCTCTGATCGCTACTGATCGTTATTATACATGAAAGAACCTGCAAAGTGGGCCCACAGTGGCACGAGGACACGCACAATTACACAGAAGGTTAATTTTTTAAAATTGTTTTTATTTATTTAACCTCTATTTAACTAGGCAAGTCCGTTAAGAACACATTCTTATATACAATGACGGTCCCCAACACATTTTTTATGCTAAATGAAATACATTTGTTTTGAAAACATGTATTATTATAATTATTGTTATTATAATTATTGTTATTATTATTATTATAGATCAAGTATTACAATTATTATTATTAGGATATTGCTATTACACTACTATATAATTGTTAAGTTTTACTAGTCGCCTATCGCCTACTGGTATTCAGTTATAGTATGTCGGCCTGATATAATCTTTGATTTCCTTAATCGTCTAATTTCATATTGTTCCAGATCAAGACAATGTTTGAATGTCTTTCCACCAATCGTTAAAGAGACAACATCTTTGATCAAGTGTAGACGCAAATAATAATTAACATGAACATCGCTGCTAATGCTAAGACGTGTCAACTCTTGGAAACGAAATGCGTAAAGCCTCCAAAGATTTTGTAATTTTCTAGAAAACATATTTTTTGTTTCCACGTCCAAGTGCTCCGGTTAAAACAAGCGTGAGGAAATATAGTGTTATCTCTCTCTCTCTCTCTCTCTCTCTCTCTCTCTCTCTGTCTCTCTCTGTCTCTCTCTCTGACTCGCTCTCTCTCTGTCTCTGTCTCTCTCTCTCTCTCTCTCTCCCTCTCTCTCTGTCTCTCTCTCTCTCTCTCTCTCTCTCTCTGTCTCTCTCTCTGACTCGCTCTCTCTCTGTCTCTGTCTCTCTCTCTCTCTCTCTATCCCTCTCTCTCTCTCTGTCTCTCTCTCTGTCTCTCATTGTTAAAATATATTCAGAACAACGTGATCGTTGAATAATAAGAGATAGGGCCTGACTTTTGACCCGGAAGTACTGTTGTAACTCGGTCAAAATGATAGGCCTACCTCCTATTTTCAAATCAAAGTTTATTGGTCGCGCTAGGCCTGCACAGATTTGCAGATGTTATCGCAGGTGCAGCGAAATGCATAACCTAAAAAGCAACCGCTTTCGATTGGTTCACTGAATTGAGCCCCATTCTACTGCGGGTGCAACAGCTGACAGAAGTAGTCGTATTTTAGGGCAATATAAAAACAATAACGCAACAGCGACAACAATGGAACCCATCGTGACAATAATCAGAAGCATACTACGGATGGAAGACAACTGGTCCTGTAATCCAGGCCTACCTTTACAATTGGGCCCCACGGGGCCTAGTAATAATCGTGTGTATATTATATCAGGCATTTCATTGATAGGAAATGCTAACAATAATCGACATTTCAATGATATAAATTAGAATTATGTGATACTATTTTTCTATTTGATCTAAGTGTCCTTTTTTTAAATGATTATAGTCTGTAACCATTTTGTTTTGATAACCAGGAAAACAGGACACGTCATTGTCAACTTAATTTAGAATTAATGGAACAAATGACCTACGGTGCTTTACTCTTAATAATACTAATAATACCATTACAATATAACAATATTCTTACAGTTATTTTTTTTTTAAACAATTTTTATTTTTAAACAATATTTTAGTAATATATGTAATAACAAAACACACATTTCGGATTTTAAAAATTAGGCCTATAAGAATACACTTGAATAATTAAAAACACAACAATTAACTATATATTTTTAAAATAAATATTTAACACAACTAACAGCTCTCAATGTCGTCTGTAACACATCGTAATGTCACCATCCGTGTCTGTTCTTTCAAAAAGAAGTTCGATATTCAAAACACACACACACTGAAAGCTCACGTCATAATCAAAAGCTATATTATGACGACTGCTTGGCAACAAGTGTGCTAAAACTAACCCGAGTAACAAACCCCTAAACGCTGTATAAGTGAGTTTGACGTTTAATCGGTCTCCACATTTAAACCCCTCCTATGTAACTCCGCTCCGAAGCTTTCCCATTTCCAACAGGGAAAATAACCTTCTTGGGAAGGTTAAGCTGTAGCCTGAAACGCCATGGGGAGCCCGAAGATTTAGGGTGAAACTCGAGGAAAGTCGATCTTAAAAGGAACAAATATAGAGCTGTCCGATGTCCTGCCCGTTGACAGGAGCGTTCACAAACGGGACAGTATTTTCACATATTCTCAGACCTCTTTACCAGTCCATTTGCTATTCATTTCTATTGGTATTATAGCCCTTCGTGTTTTGAAGAAATGTGATTGTTTTTAGTCAAACACTTAAATCCAGTGGGCATATCCTGACTTTATTTGCAGTGACAAAGGGTTTCTAATATTGTGATTGGACATCAAAGGAGCAGCTACATTGACTATTGGCTGGAACAAATCCTCTCAAAGGAGCAGCCACATTGACTATTGGCTGAAACAAAATCCTCTCTTTAAATAATTTCAGTGCGAGGACACATGTTAGCACTAAACCCACGCCAAGTCAGTGTACACGTCATCGGGGCTAAGAATGGGAACTCACATGTCTAACTGAAGAGTCAAAAGTTACAGTATATTAGGGCCAGGGTTATTTTTGGGGCCAGGGTTAGGGCCAGGGTTGGGGCCAGGGTTAGGGTTGGGGCCAGGGTTAGGGCCAGGTTTAGGGCTGTGTCCTCACTAGCCTTATCTCACTGAGAGAGGATAACAGCTAAGTGCTCAATAGCCTCACTTACCCCTGACTCTATATATCAACAGGACCTGGCGTTGGACAACCCTAGCTGACACCAGGCCTGTTTATTATGCACCAGACTTTTATTATGGTAATATAACAATAGATACCAGAGACCTTTATTCTGGAATAAATAACAAACAAGACAGGACTATGTTAGTTATGCATTTTGTTACATAAAAGGAACGTATATATTTTTTTCATTAAAGAGGTAATCAGTATTAGAAACAATAACAAAGCGGCCTCCCCACCCCTGGTTCAGGTAACCAGCTGAGGGATGAGCAAGGAGAAATGGAACCACTCTCAAATTCATAGACAGAACTGTGGATACAAGGAACCAAGACCATCCATGATATCAACATATGATATTTTTAACCAGAGGCTATAATAGTTTGTTTACATTTTCTGTATTTACAATTTTTTTTAAACATTTTATTTAACCTTTCTTTAATTAAATAAGTAAACATTGGATTAAAACAAGGTTACAGTGCCTTCAGAAAGTATTCATACCCCTTGACCTTATCCACGTTGTTATATTACAGCCTGAATTTGAAATGGATAAAATGTATATATTTTTTTGTCACTGGCCTACCCACAATACCCCAGAATGACATCACAATACCCCAGAATGACATCACAATACCCCAGAATGACATCACAATACCCCAGAATGACATCACAATACCCCAGAATGACATGAATGACATCACAATACCCCAGAATGACATCACAATACCCCAGAATGACATCACAATACCCCAGAATGACAAAGTGGAATTATGCTTTTTGAAATTCTTGAAAAGTAATTTTTAAAAAAGAAGGAAAAGCTGAAATGTCTTGAGTCAATAACTATTAAACCACTTTGTTATGACAAGTCTTAATAAGTTCAGGAGTAAAAAATGTGTTTTAACAAGTCACATAATAAGTTGCACGGACTCACTCTGTGTGCAATAATAGTGTTCAACATGATTTTATTAGTGACTGCTTCATCGCTGTACCCCACCAGTCGAGCAATGAATTTCCAAAACACAGATTCAACCACAGAGACCAGGGAGGTTTTCCAATGCCTCGGAAAGAAGGCAACCCGTTGGTAGATGGGTAAAAAAAAACAAGCAGACATTGAATATCCCTTTGAGCATGGTGAAGTTCTCAATTACACTTTGGATGGTGTATCAATACACCCAGTCACTACCAAGATACAGGTGTCCTTCCTAACTCAGCAGCCGGAGAGGAAAGAAACCACTCAGGGATTTCACCATGAGGCCAATGGTGACTTTAAAACAGTTAATGAGTTTAATGACTGTGATAGGGGAAAACTGAGGATGGGATCGACAACATTGTAGTTACTCCACAACACTAACCTAATTTACAGAGGGAAAAGCAGGAAGTCTGTACAGAATAAAACATATTCCAAAACATGCTTCCTGTTTGCAACTAGGCACTAAAGTAATACTGCACAAAATGTGGCAAAGCAATTCACTTTTTGTTCTGAATAGAAAGTGTTATGTTTGGGGCAAATCCAATACAATACAACACTATTGTATATTATTGTACTATTGCACTATTGTACTATTGAGAGTACCACTCTCTGTATTTTCTTGCATAGTGGTGGCTGCATATTTATAAAAATATATGTATTTAACATTTATTTAACTAGGCAAATCAGTTAAGAACAAATTCTTATTTTACAATGGCGCACTATCCCGGACAATGCTGGGCCAATTGTTCACCACCCGAAGGGACTCCCAATCAAAGCCACATGTGATTCAGCCTGGATTCAACAAACAATAAAATCAGACAATGAATATCCCTTTGAGCATGGTGAAGTTCTTAATTACACTTTGGATGGTGTATCAATACACCCAGTCACTACCAAGAATTACAGGTATCACCTCTTGCACTGAGATGCAGTGGCTTAGATGGCTGTGCCACTCGGGAGCCTGAGTGTTTTGGGTGTGCTTGTAATCGTTAATGACTGGGAAGGTGGTCAGGATAAAAAAAATAAACAAATTGATTTAAGCGCAGGCAAAATCCTAGATGAAAACCTGGTTCAGTCTGATTTTCACCAGACAATGGTGAGATGAATTCACCTTTCAACAGGACAATGGTGAGATTAATTCACCTTCAACAGACAATGGTGAGATGAATTCACCTTTCAACAGGACAATGGTGAGATGAATTCACCTTCAACAGACAATGGTGAGATTAATTCACTTTCAACAGGACAATGGTGAGATGAATTCACTTTCAACAGGACAATGGTGAGATGAATTCACCTTCAACAGACAATGGTGAGATGAATTCACTTTAAACAGGACAATGGTGAGATGAATTTGCCTTTCACCAGACAATGGTGAGATGAATTCACCTTTCACCAGACAATGGTGAGATGAATTCAACTTTCAACAGACAATGGTGAGATGAATTCACCTTTCAACAGGACAATGGTGAGATTAATTCACCTTTCACCAGACAATGGTGAGATGAATTCACCTTTCAACAGACAATGGTGAGATAAATTCACCTTTCAACAGACAAGAACCTAAAACACCAGGATAATTCTACACTGGAGGTGATTACCAAAACGACAGTGAATGTTCCTGATTGGACGAGTTACAGTTTTTATAAAAATCTGCTTGAAAATCTATGGCCAGACTTGTAAACAGGTGTCTAGCAACGATAACAATTACAATTTAACAGATAATAATAATGGGTTGTTCAAAGCTCTTAGAGATTTACCCAGAAAGACTAACAGCTGTAATCAATCTTAGAGACTTACCCAGAAAGACTAACAGCTGTAATCAATCTTAGAGACTTACCCAGAAAGACTAACAGCTGTAATCAATCTTAGAGACTTACCCAGAAAGACTAACAGCTGTAATCAATCTTAGAGACTTACCCAGAAAGACTAACAGCTGTAATCAATCTTAGAGACTTACCCAGAAAGACTAACAGCTGTAATCGCTGCCAAAGGTGATTCTAACATGTATTGACTTAGGGTGTGTGAATTCTTATGTACATGAGATATTTCTGTATTTCATTTTCAATACATTTGCAAACATTTCTAAAAATACTTTTTTCTCCACTTTGTCATGACGGGGTATTGTGTGTAGATGGGTGAGAATAAAAATATATTTAATCCGTTTTGAATTCAGGCTGTAACACAACAACATGTGGAATAAGTCAAGAGGTACGAATACTCTCTGAAGGCACTGTATATTTAGGGTTCTGATGGGGTGTGACAGTGGAACTAAGCTCATGAGGCGTTTAGAAGTTATATTCTTCAACAATCAACGGGTACATACCATTCATTTATAAGTCCAAAAATGGATGTAGAAACAGCTGATTGTCCCTTTTTAAATTTATTCGGCTATGTATTTGTCATTACATTTCACGATTAAAAGGGCATGAGAGGAATAAGTTGTGTGTGATTTGTAAAACTACACCTGGAAATAAGGGAGAAGTTTTTAATATGAAATGAAATAAACATCAGAATTCAACAGCTCAAGCAGTAATCAAGTGGTTTAAATCAGATTATTTTCTTACATTTGAAAATCTCCAGAGAAAATGAACATAACAGTAATACAATAATACATGCATTGACCTTTATTGGATCTACTATTATTCATTCTATTGTATTGAAATCAGACATTTCAGAATTTGCTGGGAGAAGTAATCAACATGTCGACAATGACGAGCAGTTGACACCTGCAGACTAGAATCTAAAGACTAAGCATTCGTTTAAAGATTTCGGCATGATGAACGACACATTTAGCTTTCATTGTTTATTCCTATTCCAAGTACTCTGGTGCAACATTTGATACATTTTTATTATAGCCATACATTTTCTACTATTAATCTATTTTAATTTTAATTACTGTATCATGCTAGAATTATAATCAAACCATTCATGAGCTAAATTTAAGAAGTTGACTAGCTACTTGTATGCATATCATGTAGCCTCAAACCGCAATCGTTTTGTGTTTCAATTGCGCTTGATAAATGTACACCCATTTTGCTCTGAACACAATTCACTATATTTTATGAATGAGACGCGGCAAGGAAAGGGAACCGCGTACATGTATTGGTTTGGTCCCATCACGGGGGTGAGGGGGCGTGGTGTTTGATACCTAACCAGGAAATGACGACACCAGTTAACACGCGGAAGTTCTGTGTTAGTTGACGATGACGTTTGCCTGAGACAAAAATGTGCCTTGCTTCAGCTAACGGGATGAATTAACTAGTGTGCTACCGAAGAGATTCATTGAAAACTGCAGCAAACACGTAAGGGATATAATTGAGTGTAAGTAGAGACGGCAGTCGTATAAGCTTCGTTTATTTGGCTACTGAAATGGCTAGATATCTAGCTAGGCTCAGGTTAGGACTGGAGCTATCCAACTCAACTGTCATTTGGCTAGCCAACACTTTACCAGAATGCAACACGGACACCCGTTTATAATAGTCCAATAACTAATCAGCTAGCGAACTAACTCTAACCAACCTTATTAATTGGTGCTAACTAGGTAGATAACTAATGGTACGTGCCAGGCCAACAAGTTTGTTGAAACTTGCATGCTAATTGTGCTAGCCAGCTGGGTTGCATTGTATGGACCCCAATCAACAATATTAAGATGTCCTTTTTAAAGGCGCTTCATGGTCAATCCGATGTCTGCATTGGTCGTGCGGTATTTACGGTGATACGGTCTCTGCAGAAGTCATGGCGTTAATACTTGTTGCGCTTCGTAGAGCAGCTGTGTGGAAGGAAGATGTGAAGGAAGCGAGTTTGTGTTTATACAGGGACTTCCCGCCCTCACCTACAGTCAACCAATCATGTCAATGCGGAACTATACGGAGCCCTCCTCGTTGTTACGAGGTGGTGGCCTCTTCATGCCTCCAGAGGTTCAGCAACATGCGTCTCATCATCCATATTGCGCCTCCGACCACATTCCAGATCAAACATACATTGGATTTAATCCAGATGAAAGCGTCAGTACACATCAGATACACCCATAGAGATAGATAGACCAATCAACCTGCACATGTACTCTACTGTATGCTTATTGTTATTGTTGAATGTCTGGCTATTTTGACACTTGGTTATTGTTGTTACTGTTGTACCGTTGACAATTTTGATTCTCATTTTTATATTGTAAATATCCAAAATAAGCTTTGGCAATATGTACATTGTTACGTCATGCCAATTAAGCTAATTTAATTTAATTGATAGAGGAATCATCTATAAAAAAAAAATCTGTGCCCGCTGTAGCGTCAGTGACGGCAGCATCGGTAGCGCTATTGAGGCTACAGCTCATAGGAATCCCCACCCAGTTGACTACTTTAAAATGGCGGAAGTATGGTGGAAGCCCTTCATGGTGCTGCCCGTGCTTAAATGGCCCTTTGGCCACTAGAGGCCTCTATCATTCTCAATGGCTACACTATCTAGCTAGCTGCCAGGCTGTAGTGAGCTGTCACAGTTCACGTCAAATTGTATTTGTCTCATGCTTCGTAAACAACAGGTGTAAAACTAACCACGAGATAGTTACGGGTCCCTTTTCCAACAATGCAGAGTTAAAGATGACAAATACAAAAATAGTGACACGAGGAATAAATACTCAGTGAATAACAACGTTGATAAACTCTATAGTCTCAGTACGTAAGCAATGCAATCTAGCAAATCATCCACACTCAAGTCACATAGATTTGGATACATGAAAAGGCAAAACCACATGATGTTGTGTGAGGTGGTTCGCTGTAACTTTAATGTTGTCAAGTAAAGGACGATCTATAACACACATTACCATGTGACTGGTTCTACCAGTTCTCTACAGTCCTGCATCTCTAGCTAGGGCAGTTCGTTTGACTGGAGGGCTTTTTGAAGGGCTGTAGGCATGGCTAGCTAAGGATAGCCCTCGGTTACCAGATATGTTATTTGGCTAGCTAAGGATCGCCCTCGGTTACCAGATATGTTATTTGGCTGGCTAAGGATAGCCCTCGGTTACCAGATATGTTATTTGGCTAGCTAAGGATCGCCCTCGGTTACCAGATACGTTATTAGGCTAGCTAAGGATAGCCCTCGGTTACCAGATATGTTATTAGGCTAGCTAAGGATCACCCTCGGTTACCAGATATGTTATTTGGCTAGCTAAGGATCGCCCTCGGTTACCAGATATGTTATTTGGCTAGCTAAGGATAGCCCTCGGTTACCAGATATGTTATTTGGCTGGCTAAGGATAGCCCTCGGTTACCAGATATGTTATTTGGCTAGCTAAGGATCGCCCTCGGTTACCAGATACGTTATTAGGCTAGCTAAGGATAGCCCTCGGTTACCAGATATGTTATTAGGCTAGCTAAGGATCGCCCTCGGTTACCAGATATGTTATTTGGCTAGCTAAGGATCGCCCTCGGTTACCAGATATGTTATTTGGCCAGCTAAGGATAGCCCTCGGTTACCAGGTTTGTTATTTGGCTAGCTAAGGATAGCCCTCGGTTACCAGATATGTTATTTGGCCAGCTAAGGATAGCCCTCGGTTACCAGATATGTTATTTGGCTGGCTAAGGATAGCCCTCGGTTACCAGATATGTTATTTGGCCAGCTAAGGATAGCCCTCGGTTACCAGATATGTTATTTGGCCAACTAAGGATAGCCCTCGGTTACCAGATATGTTATTTGGCTAGCTAAGGATCGCCCTCGGTTACCAGATATGTTATTTGGCCAGCTAAGGATAGCCCTCGGTTACCAGGTATGTTATTTGGCTAGCTAAGGATAGCCCTCGGTTACCAGATATGTTATTTGGCCAGCTAAGGATAGCCCTCGGTTACCAGATATGTTATTTGGCCAGCTAAGGATAGCCCTCGGTTACCAGGTATGTTATTTGGCCAGCTAAGGATAGCCCTCGGTTACCAGGTATGTTATTTGGCTAGCTAAGGATAGCCCTCGGTTACCAGATATGTTATTTGGCCAGCTAAGGATAGCCCTCGGTTACCAGGTATGTTATTTGGCTAGCTAAGGATAGCCCTCGGTTACCAGGTATGTTATTTGGCCAGCTAAGGATAGCCCTCGGTTACCAGGTATGTTATTTGGCTAGCTAAGGATATCCCTCGGTTACCAGGTATGTTATTTGGCCAGCTAAGGATATCCCTCGGTTACCAGGTATGTTATTTGGCTAGCTAAGGATAGCCCTCGGTTACCAGATATGTTATTTGGCCAGCTAAGGATAGCCCTCGGTTACCAGGTATGTTATTTGGCCAGCTAAGGATAGCCCTCGGTTACCAGGTATGTTATTTGGCCAGCTAAGGATAGCCCTCGGTTACCAGATATGTTATTTGGCCAGCTAAGGATAGCCCTCGGTTACCAGGTATGTTATTTGGCTAGCTAAGGGTAGCCCTCGGTTACCAGGTATGTTATTTGGCCAGCTAAGGATAGCCCTCGGTTACCAGATATGTTATTTGGCCAGCTAAGGATAGCCCTCGGTTACCAGATATGTTATTTGGCCAGCTAAGGATAGCCCTCGGTTACCAGGTATGTTATTTGGCCAGCTAAGGATAGCCCTCGGTTACCAGGTATGTTATTTGGCTAGCTAAGGATAGCCCTCGGTTACCAGGTATGTTATTTGGCCAGCTAAGGATAGCCCTCGGTTACCAGGTATGTTATTTGGCCAGCTAAGGATAGCCCTCGGTTACCAGATATGTTATTTGGCCAGCTAAGGATAGCCCTCGGTTACCAGGTATGTTATTTGGCTAGCTAAGGATAGCCCTCGGTTACCAGGTATGTTATTTGGCTAGCTAAGGATAGCCCTCGGTTACCAGATATGTTATTTGGCTAGCTAAGGATCGCCCTCGGTTACCAGATATGTTATTTGGCTAGCTAAGGATCGCCCTCGGTTACCAGGTATGTTATTTGGCTAGCTAAGGATCGCCCTCGGTTACCTGATATGTTATTTGGCTAGCTAAGGATAGCCCTCGGTTACCAGGTATGTTATTTGGCCAGCTAAGGATAGCCCTCGGTTACCAGATATGTTATTTGGCTAGCTAAGGATAGCCCTCGGTTACCAGGTATGTTATTTGGCTAGCTAAGGATAGCCCTCGGTTACCAGATATGTTATTTGGCCAGCTAAGGATAGCCCTCGGTTACCAGATATGTTATTTGGCTAGCTAAGGATCGCCCTCGGTTACCTGATATGTTATTTGGCTAGCTAAGGATAGCCCTCGGTTACCAGGTATGTTATTTGGCTAGCTAAGGATAGCCCTCGGTTACCAGGTATGTTATTTGGCTAGCTAAGGATAGCCCTCGGTTACCAGATATGTTATTTGGCCAGCTAAGGATAGCCCTCGGTTACCAGATATGTTATTTGGCTAGCTAAGGATCGCCCTCGGTTACCTGATATGTTATTTGGCTAGCTAAGGATAGCCCTCGGTTACCAGGTATGTTATTTGGCTAGCTAAGGATAGCCCTCGGTTACCAGGTATGTTATTTGGCTAGCTAAGGATAGCCCTCGGTTACCAGGTATGTTATTTGGCTAGCTAAGGGTAGCCCTCGGTTACCAGGTATGTTATTTGGCTAGCTAAGGATAGCCCTCGGTTACCAGGTATGTTATTTGGCCAGCTAAGAATAGCCCTCGGTTACCAGATATGTTATTTGGCTAGCTAAGGATAGCCCTCGGTTACCAGATATGTTATTTGGCTGGCTAAGGATAGCCCTCGGTTACCAGATATGTTATTTGGCTAGCTAAGGATCGCCCTCGGTTACCAGATACGTTATTAGGCTAGCTAAGGATAGCCCTCGGTTACCAGATATGTTATTTGGCTAGCTCAACTTGCTTCATTGAACCTCTTTTTTTTTTAAACTATGTGTTGTGACTTGGAATGACTCCTCTCCTTTCTTCCCTATTGTGTTTGTGGTCCAGGACAGAGGCAGGATGTTGGAGTCCTATGTCACGCCCCTGTTGATGACCTACGTGAACAAATACATCAAGAACCTGAAGCCCTCTGACCTGCAGCTGTCGCTATGGGGAGGAGACGTAGTACTGAGCAAGCTGGAACTGAAGCTGGATGTCCTGGAGCAGGTATGAATTCATCCTGGAATTAAACTGGAATAAAGCGTATTAACACTGTAATAACCTGGTAATAACACAGTAATAACACGGTAATAACCTGGTATTAACCTGGTATTAACACAGTATTAACACGGTATTAACACTGTAATAACCTGGTATTAACACAGTAATAACACGGTAATAACCTGGTATTAACACTGTAATAACACGGTATTAACACTAATACCCCTGTAATAACCTAGTATTAACACTGTAATAACACGGTAATAACCTGGTATTAACACTGTAATAACACGGTATTAACACTAATACCACTGTAATACCCCTGTAATAACACGGTAATACCCCTGTAATAACACAGTAATACCCCTGTAATACCCCTGTAATACCCCTGTAATACCCCTGTAATACCCCTGTAATACCCCTGTAATACCCCTGTAATACCACTGTAATACCACTGTAATACCACTGTAATACCACTGTAATACCACTGTAATAACACTGTAATAACACTGTAATAACACTGTAATAACATGGTAATACCCCTGTAATACCACGGTAATAACCTAGTATTAACACTGTAATAACCCTGTAATAACCCTGTAATAACCCTGTAATAACCCGGTATTAACACTTCAATGTCCAGGAATAACTCTTAGTAATGCTATTGACTTTGTATCTGCTCTTTTCCTGAGGTAACTTTATGAATGCAGGTCATGTCAGTCTCTATTGGAGTCTGCTCTTTTCCTGGGGTAACTTTATGAATGGAGTTCAGGTCAGTCTCAATTGGAGTCTGCTCTTTTCCTGAGGTAACTTTATGAATGGAGGTCAGGTCAGTCTCAATTGGAGTCTGCTCTTTTCCTGAGGTAACTTTATGAATGGAGGTCAGGTCAGTCTCAATTGGAGTCTGCTCTTTTCCTGAGGTAACTTTATGAATGGAGGTCAGGTCAGTCTCAATTGGAGTCTGCTCTTTTCCTGAGGTAACTTTATGAATGGAGGTCAGGTCAGTCTCTATTGGAGTCTGCTCTTTTCCTGAGGTAACTTTATGAATGGAGGTCAGGTCAGTCTCTATTGGAGTCTGCTCTTTTCCTGAGGTAACTTTATGAATGGAGGTCAGGTCAGTCTCGATTGGAGTCTGCTCTTTTCCTGGGGTAACTTTATGAATGGAGGTCAGGTCAGTCTCTATTGGAGTCTGCTCTTTTCCTGGGGTAACTTTATGAATGGAGGTCAGGTCAGTCTCTATTGGAGTCTGCTCTTTTCCTGAGGTAACTTTATGAATGGAGGTCAGGTCAGTCTCTATTGGAGTCTGCTCTTTTCCTGAGGTAACTTTATGAATGGAGGTCAGGTCAGTCTCAATTGGAGTCTGCTCTTTTCCCACAAGAGGTCACTTGTTCCATCGTCCGGTGGCTAGACGTGTGTCACCCTGCCACCTGTCTGTCTGTTCCTGCTCAATAGTGACACCCAGGGACAGGGACGGGGATCCCTCCAGTGCTGATGTCAAACAGTCTGTGTCCAGTGATTGATGACGCGGCTGTAACTCAATGTGGATTTTAGTGATCACTTTAGGTAGCCTAGTGGTTAGAGAAGGGGGGGCAGGTAGTCTAGTGGTTAGAGGGGGGGGCAGGTAGTCTAGTGGTTAGAGGAGGGAGGCAGGTAGCCTAGTGGTTAGAGAAGGGGGGGCAGGTAGTCTAGTGGTTAGAGGGGGGGGCAGGTAGTCTAGTGGTTAGAGGAGGGAGGCAGGTAGCCTAGTGGTTAGAGGAGGGAGGCAGGTAGCCTAGTGGTTAGAGGGGGGAGGCAGGTAGCCTAGTGGTTAGAGGGGGGGGGGCAGGTAGCCTTGTGGTTAGAGGGGGGAGGCAGGTAGCCTAGTGGTTAGAGGGGGAGGCAGGTAGCCTAGTGGTTAGAGAGGGAGGCAGGTAGCCTAGTGGTTAGAGGGGGGATGCAGGTAGCCTAGTGGTTAGAGGGGGGGAGGCAGGTAGCCTAGTGGTTAGAGGGGGGAGGCAGGTAGCCTTGTGGTTAGAGGGGGGAGGCAGGTAGCCTAGTGGTTAGAGGGGGGGGGGCAGGTAGCCTTGTGGTTAGAGGGGGAGGCAGGTAGCCTAGTGGTTAGAGGGGGAGGCAGGTAGCCTAGTGGTTAGAGGGGGGATGCAGGTAGCCTAGTGGTTAGAGGGGGGGAGGCAGGTAGCCTAGTGGTTAGAGGGGGGAGGCAGGTAGCCTTGTGGTTAGAGGGGGAGGCAGGTAGCCTAGTGGTTAGAGGGGGGAGGCAGGTAGCCTAGTGGTTAGAGGGGGGGGGGGGGCAGGTAGCCTAGTGGTTAGAGAGGGGGGATGCAGGTAGCCTAGTGGTTAGAGGGGGGGAGGCAGGTAGCCTAGTGGTTAGAGAGGGGGGAGGCAGGTAGTCTAGTGGTTAGAGGGGGGGAGGCAGGTAGCCTAGTGGTTAGAGAGGGGGGTGTCAGGTAGCCTAGTGGTTAGAGAGGGGGGAGGCAGGTAGCCTAGTGGTTAGAGAGGGGGGAGGCAGGTAGCCTAGTGGTTAGAGAGGGGGGAGGCAGGTAGCCTAGTGGTTAGAGAGGGGGGAGGCAGGTAGCCTAGTGGTTAGAGAGGGGGGAGGCAGGTAGCCTAGTGGTTAGAGAGGGGGGAGGCAGGTAGCCTAGTGGTTAGAGAGGGGGGAGGCAGGTAGCCTAGTGGTTAGAGAGGGGGGAGGCAGGTAGCCTAGTGGTTAGAGAGGGGGGAGGCAGGTAGCCTAGTGGTTAGAGAGGGGGGAGGCAGGTAGCCTAGTGGTTAGAGAGGGGGGAGGCAGGTAGCCTAGTGGTTAGAGAGGGGGGAGGCAGGTAGCCTAGTGGTTAGAGAGGGGGGAGGCAGGTAGTCTAGTGGTTAGAGAGGGGGGAGTCAGGTAGCCTAGTGGTTAGAGAGGGGGGAGTCAGGTAGCCTAGTGGTTAGAGGGGGGAGGCAGGTAGCCTAGTGGTTAGAGAGGGGGGAGGCAGGTAGCCTAGTGGTTAGAGAGGGGGGGGGGGCAGGTAGTCTAGTGGTTAGATGGGGAGGCAGGTAGCCTAGTGGTTAGAGTGGGGAGGCAGGTAGTCTAGTGGTTAGAGTGTTGGGTTGGTAACCGAAAGGTTGCTGGATCGAATCCCCGAGCTGACAAGGTAGAAATCTGTTCTGTCCCCGAACAAGGCTGCTAACCCACAATTCCCTGTTAGGCCGTCATTGTAAATAATATATTTTTCTTAACTGACATGCCTAAAGGTTAAATAACAATATAAAACCCAGAATGACATCAGGGCCTAAAGGTCTGAATATGGTCCCCAATCCAATTTATATACAGAAGGTTTCCTGTTGACTTCTTCTTGTTCAGAAGTTAGAGGAGATCGTACCCTCATGTCTGGTCAGTTGTCCACAGATGATCTCCTGTAGAGATCGTACCCTCATGTCTGGTCAGTTGTCCACAGATGATCTCCTGTAGAGATCGTACCCTCATATCTTGACCCCACAACCCAAAGCATTGCCAGACCCAGGCTCCAACCCACTGAGCCAATGCAGTGAATTCATTTAATTGTATTCCCTGTTTCTAGGAGCTGAAACTGCCCTTTACCTTCCTGAGCGGTCACATCCATGAGTTGCGTATCCACGTACCCTGGACCAAACTGGGCTCCGAGGCCGTGGTCATCACCATTAACACAATGGAGTGCATCCTCAAACTGAAGGACGGAGCGCAGGTTAGTACCGCTGGGTTTGACGTTTATACAGGAGCCCACTGATGATCGGTGCACTGCAGACAAGTGCAGTACTCCAATTTAGTGCATACTGTCATGGCATTCCGAAGCTGGTGTGTATTTCTGAGACCTTACAGTCTTGCTGTATCACTGAAAGAAGTTCAAGCCTTCCTCGATATCTTAAGGGGAGAGGTTTTTACATGACCCAAGTTAGAATCTCTGTCATATAACGTTCCACAGGAATAGACTTGGTTTAAAACGTGTTGTTGGTTTCTTCCCGATCCAACTTCCTTTCTAGACTCCTCTACCCAGAACCCCCTCTGTCTCCTCAGCAGTCCAACAGGACCATGACTCAGTTCATCACATTCTAGACACCTCTACCCAGAACCCCCTCTGTCTCCTCAGCACATTCTAGACTCCTCTACCCAGAACCCTCTCTGTCTCCGCAGCAGTCCAAACAGCCCGTGACTCAGTTCACCACATTCTAGACTCCTTTACCCAGAACCCCCTCTGTCTCCGCAGCAGTCCAAACAGCCCATGACTCAGTTCACCACATTCTAGACTCCTTTACCCAGAACCCCCTCTGTCTCCGCAGCAGTCCAACAGCCCCATGGCTCAGTTCACCACATTCTAGACTCCTCTACCCAGAACCCACTCTGTCCCCTCAGCAGTCCAACAGCCCCATGGCTCAGTTCACCACATTCTAGACTCCTCTACCCAGAACCCACTCTGTCCCCTCAGCACATTCTAGACTCCTCTACCCAGAACCCACTCTGTCCCCTCAGCAGTCCAACAGCCCCATGGCTCAGTTCACCTCTTTCTTCGTGTTGGCTTAGGGTCTCAGACAGGTTGGCTTAGGGTCTCAGACAGGTTGGCTTAGGGTCTCAGACAGGTTGGCTTAGGGTCTCAGACAGGTTGGCTTAGGGTCTCAGACAGGTTGGCTTAGGGTCTCAGACAGGTTGGCTTAGGGTCTCAGTCAGGTTGGCTTAGGGTCTCAGACAGGTTGGCTTAGGGTCTCAGACAGGTTGGCTTAGGGTCTCAGACAGGTTGGCTTAGGGTCTCAGACAGGTTGGCTTAGGGTCTCAGACAGGTTGGCTTAGGGTCTCAGACAGGTTGGCTTAGGGTCTCAGACAGGTTGGCTTAGGGTCTCAGACAGGTTGGCTTAGGGTCTCAGTCAGGTTGGCTTAGGGTCTCAGACAGGTTGGCTTAGGGTCTCAGTCAGGGTGCTCATTTGGACTCATTTTGACACATCGTTTCTTCGTCTTGCGTCTCCAATTCTAAGGTCTGCGTCTCCAATTGGTTTGCATGTCTAATGAGCGTCCGTAGAGCCGATTTAACCACAGTGCCTCAGAGAGGCAGATTAAAGCTGACTGGAATCACAGCCTGTTGGTACCGTTAAAAGTAACTAACTCTCAGTAGGGCTGAGTGATGTCAACTAACTCTCAGCAGGGCTGAGCGATGTCAACTAACTCCCTGGTTGTTTTTAGAGCAGGGCTGAGTGATGTCAACTAACTCCCTGGTTGTTTTTAGAGCAGGGCTGAGCGATGTCAACTAACTCCCTGGTTGTTTTTAGAGCAGGGCTGAATGATGTCAACTAACTCCCTGGTTGTTTTTAGAGCAGGGCTGAATGATGTCAACTAACTCCCAGGCTGTTTTTAGAGCAGGGCTGAGTGATGTCAACTAACTCTCAGGTTGTTTTTAGAGCAGGGCTGAATGATGTCAACTAACTCCCAGGCTGTTTTTAGAGCAGGGCCGAGTGATGTCAACTAACTCCCTGGCTGTTTTTAGAGCAGGGCTGAGTGATGTCAACTAACTCCCAGCAGGGCTGAGTGACGTCATGGTCTCTGTACAGTTGCTTTGTTATATTCTCGTCAGGTTTTCTAGAAGCTGTTGGGGGGGGGGGGGAATGAAAGCGGCGTTGGCCGCTGCTTTAAAGGAGCTCTTCAATGACGAGCACATTGGGGAACTGGAGGATGACCGTGTCCTCCCGTGTTATTCACCCTGCCAGAAGGAAACATTCTGCATGTGGCTGGGTTTATTTCAACCAGGTCTTAGCATCAGGCAGAGAGATCAGTAGTGTTTTAATGTCTCTGTACATGTGTCTGGGTTTATTTCAACCAGGTCTTAGCATCAGGCAGAGAGATCAGTAGTGTTTTAATGTCTCTGTACATGTGACTGGGTTTATTTCAACCAGGTCTTAGCATCAGGCAGAGAGATCAGTAGTGTTTTAATGTCTCTGTACATGTGACTGGGTTTATTTCAACCAGTCAGGTCTTAGCATGAGGCAGAGAGATCAGTAGTGTTTTAATGTCTCTGTACATGTGTCTGGGTTTATTTCAACCAGGTCTTAGCATCAGGCAGAGAGATCAGTAGTGTTTTAATGTCTCTGTAAATGTGTCTGGGTTTATTTAGACCAGGTCTTAGCATCAGGCAGAGAGATCAGTAGTGTTTTAATGTCTCTGTACATGTGTCTGGGTTTATTTCAACCAGTCAGGTCTTAGCATCAGGCAGAGAGATCAGTAGTTTTTTAATGTCTCTGTACATGTGGCTGGGTTTATTTCGACCAGGTCTTAGCATGAGGCAGAGAGATCAGTAGTGTTTTAATGTCTCTGTACATGTGGCTGGGTTTATTTCAACCAGGTCTTAGCATCAGGCAGAGAGATCAGTAGTTTAATGTCTCTGTACATGTGTCTGGGTTTATTTAGACCAGGTCTTAGCATCAGGCAGAGAGATCAGTAGTGTTTTAATGTCTCTGTAAATGTGTCTGGGTTTATTTCTTAGCATCAGGCAGAGAGATCAGTAGTTTTAGTAGTAAACGGCTGTTTTAAAAAAAATAAGTGTTTGTCTTTTGTGAGTTCGGTCGTACAACTTCAAGCCGACACAATTGCTCACACTGCTCTGCAAATGTACTTTTCAGAACGAGGACTGATCGCCAGTGACCAGAAATATTCAGAGAACGTCTGGGATTATAGTGTTGCTGGTTAGGCCTAATTCTAACACTGGTATTTTTACTATTGAACCGTAAAATGTCTTTGGCAAGTGACTAAAACTGCAGTTGAAAGCTGTGTATTGTTAGTCAGTAGTGACATTTTTACTGGGCTCACTTATTACATGAACTGTGCCTTCCAAATGGCACCCTATTCCCTACATAGTGCTGTACTTTTAATCAGAGCCTTGGTCTAAAGTAGTGCACTACATAGGGGAAGAGGGTTCCATTTGGTCCTGGTCTAAAGTAGTGCACTACATAGGGGAAGAGGATTCCATTTGGTCCTGGTCTAAAGTAGTGCACTACATAGGGGAAGAGGGTTGCATTTGGTCCTGGTCTAAAGTAGTGCACTACATAGGGGAAGAGGGTTCCATTTGGTCCTGGTCTAAAGTAGTGCACTACATAGGGGAAGAGGGTTCCATTTGGTCCTGGTCTAAAGTAGTGCACTACATAGGGGAATAGGGTTCCATTTGGTCCTGGTCTATAGTAGTGCACTACATAGGGGAAGAGGGTTCCATTGGGTCCTGGTCTAAACTAGTGCACTACATAGGGAAAGAGGGTTCCATTTGGTCCTGGTCTAAAGTAGTGCACTACATAGGGGAATAGGGTTCCATTTGGTCCTGGTCTAAAGTAGTGCACTACATAGGGGAAGAGCGTTCCATTTGGTCCTGGTCTAAAGTAGTGCACTACATAGGGGAAGAGGGTTCCATTTGGTCCTGGTCTAAAGTAGTGCACTACATAGGGAAAGAGGGTACCATTTGAGCCTCAACCAAAGATCATGGTTGTCAAGACAGTCCCCCTTCTCTCTCTACTGGCCCAAGCTGCATGTCTGACAGGAAGAAGGAATTATGTCCTTGTAGTTGGTCGGTATTAGAGGCAGTGATTATGTCCTTGGTCGGTATTAGAGGCAGTGATTATGTCCTTGGTCGGTATTAGAGGTAGTGATTATGTCCTTGGTCGGTATTAGAGGCAGTGATTATGTCCTTGTAGTTGGTCAGTATTAGAGGCAGTGATTATGTCCTTGTAGTTGGTCGGTATTAGAGGCAGTGATTATGTCCTTGGTCGGTATTAGAGGTAGTGATTATGTCCTTGGTCGGTATTAGAGGCAGTGATTATGTCCTTGGTCGGTATTAGAGGCAGTGATTATGTCCTTGGTCGGTATTAGAGGTAGTGATTATGTCCTTGTAGTTGGTCGGTATTAGAGGTAGTGATTATGTCCTTGTAGTTGGTCGGTATTAGAGGCAGTGATTATGTCCTTGGTCGGTATTAGAGGCAGTGATTATGTCCTTGTAGTTGGTCGGTATTAGAGGCAGTGATTATGTCCTTGGTCGGTATTAGAGGCAGTGATTATGTCCTTGTAGTTGGTCGGTATTAGAGGCAGTGATTATGTCCTTGTAGTTGGTCGGTATTAGAGGCAGTGATTATGTCCTTGTAGTTGGTCGGTATTAGAGGCAGTGATTATGTCCTTGGTCGGTATTAGAGGCAGTGATTATGTCCTTGGTCGGTATTAGAGGTAGTGATTATGTCCTTGTAGTTGGTTCTGTATTAGAGGCAGTGATTATGTCCTTGTAGTTGGTCGGTATTAGAGGCAGTGATTATGTCCTTGGTCGGTATTAGAGGCAGTGATTATGTCCTTGGTCGGTATTAGAGGCAGTGATTATGTCCTTGGTCGGTATTAGAGGCAGTGATTATGTCCTTGTAGTTGGTCGGTATTAGAGGCAGTGATTATGTCCTTGTAGTTGGTCGGTATTAGAGGCAGTGATTATGTCCTTGGTTGGTACTAGAGGCAGTGATTATGTCCTTGGTCGGTATTAGAGGCAGTGATTATGTCCTTGGTCGGTATTAGAGGCAGTGACTATGTCCTTGTAGTTGGTCGGTATTAGAGGCAGTGACTATGTCCTTGTAGTTAGTCGGTATTAGAGGCAGTGATTATGTCCTTGTAGTTGGTCGGTATTAGAGGCAGTGATTATGTCCTTGTAGTTGGTCAGTATTAGAGGCAGTGATTATGTCCTTGTAGTTGGTCGGTATTAGAGGCAGTGATTATGTCCTTGTAGTTGGTCGGTATTAGAGGCAGTGATTATGCCCTTGTAGTTGGTCGGTATTAGAGGCAGTGATTATGTCCTTGGTCGGTATTAGAGGTAGTGATTATGTCCTTGGTCGGTATTAGAGGTAGTGATTATGTCCTTGTAGTTGGTCGGTATTAGAGGCAGTGACTATGTCCTTGGTCGGTATTAGAGGTAGTGATTATGTCCTTGGTCAGTATTAGAGGCAGTGATTATGTCCTTGTAGTTGGTCGGTATTAGAGGCAGTGACTATGTCCTTGTAGTTGGTCGGTATTAGAGGCAGTGATTATGTCCTTGGTTGGTATTAGAGGCAGTGATTATGTCCTTGGTTGGTATTAGAGGCAGTGATTATGTCCTTGGTCGGTATTAGAGGCAGTGATTATGTCCTTGGTCGGTATTAGAGGTACTGATTATGTCCTTGTAGTTGGTCGGTATTAGAGGTAGTGATTATGTCCTTGTAGTTGGTCGGTATTAGAGGCAGTGATTATGTCCTTGGTCGGTATTAGAGGCAGTGATTATGTCCTTGTAGTTGGTCGATATTAGAGGCAGTGATTATGTCCTTGTAGTTGGTCGGTATTAGAGGCAGTGATTATGTCCTTGGTCGGTATTAGAGGCAGTGATTATGTCCTTGTAGTTGGTCGGTATTAGAGGCAGTGATTATGTCCTTGTAGTTGGTCGGTATTAGAGGCAGTGATTATGTCCTTGTAGTTGGTCGGTATTAGAGGCAGTGATTATGTCCTTGTAGTTGGTCAGTATTAGAGGCAGTGATTATGTCCTTGTAGTTGGTCGGTATTAGAGGCAGTGATTATGTCCTTGTAGTTGGTCGGTATTAGAGGCAGTGATTATGCCCTTGTAGTTGGTCGGTATTAGAGGCAGTGATTATGTCCTTGGTCGGTATTAGAGGTAGTGATTATGTCCTTGGTCGGTATTAGAGGTAGTGATTATGTCCTTGTAGTTGGTTCTGTATTAGAGGCAGTGATTATGTCCTTGTAGTTGGTCGGTATTAGAGGCAGTGATTATGTCCTTGGTCGGTATTAGAGGCAGTGATTATGTCCTTGGTCGGTATTAGAGGCAGTGATTATGTCCTTGGTCGGTATTAGAGGCAGTGATTATGTCCTTGTAGTTGGTCGGTATTAGAGGCAGTGATTATGTCCTTGTAGTTGGTCGGTATTAGAGGCAGTGATTATGTCCTTGGTTGGTACTAGAGGCAGTGATTATGTCCTTGTAGTTGGTCGGTATTAGAGGCAGTGATTATGTCCTTGGTTGGTACTAGAGGCAGTGATTATGTCCTTGTAGTTGGTCGGTATTAGAGGCAGTGATTATGTCCTTGTAGTTGGTCGGTATTAGAGGCAGTGACTATGTCCTTGGTCGGTATTAGAGGCAGTGACTATGTCCTTGGTCGGTATTAGAGGCAGTGATTATGTCCTTGGTCGGTATTAGAGGCAGTGATTATGTCCTTGTAGTTGGTCGGTATTAGAGGCAGTGATTATGTCCTTGGTCGGTATTAGAGGCAGTGATTATGTCCTTGTAGTTGGTCGGTATTAGAGGCAGTGATTATGTCTTTGGTCGGTATTAGAGGCAGTGATTATGTCCTTGTAGTTGGTCAGTATTAGAGGCAGTGACTATGTCCTTGGTCGGTATTAGAGGCAGTGATTATGTCCTTGGTCGGTATTAGAGGCAGTGATTATGTCCTTGGTCGGTATTAGAGGCAGTGATTATGTCCTTGTAGTTGGTCGGTATTAGAGGCAGTGACTATGTCCTTGGTCGGTATTAGAGGCAGTGATTATGTCCTTGGTCGGTATTAGAGGTAGTGATTATGTCCTTGGTCGGTATTAGAGGCAGTGATTATGTCCTTGGTCGGTATTAGAGGCAGTGATTATGTCCTTGTAGTTGGTCGGTATTAGAGGCAGTGATTATGTCCTTGGTCGGTATTAGAGGCAGTGATTATGTCCTTGTAGTTGGTCGGTATCAGAGGCTGTGAAAACCTACTTTGAGTCTTAGCAGCACCACCACTGAAACTGAACCAGAATCTGAGAACGATTACCCCCAAAATAAATATTTATAATTTATTTAGGTTTGATTTATAAATATTTTGATCGTGGGGAAAGTGTAGTATGAAAGACATTTTTGTGAGATTTATTTGTGCTGAAGAGTCTGGCTGTGGTCGTACCTATTCTATACCACCCATGCTGTTGCCAAGTAGAAAGGCAAGCTGGCCGTGTGGAGCTCAGAGAGCTGCCTATGTACCTAATGGCTTCCTATTCCCTATGTAGTACACTGCTGTTAACCAGAGGCCTATGAGCCCTATGAAGATGGTAGGGTTCCAATTGGCCCTCGGCCCCCCCCCCCCCTCCTCCTGTATGGAGTGTCTCAAGGCCAGATGTCCCCGTCACTAGAAACACATTGCAAGGGAAGTCAATTACACCTAATTATGTAGACTTCAGGCTAAAGACTCGGGGAACACATGAGCTTGAGCAGGCCAGAACTAATGTTAAATATCGTAGCATGTAGCTGGCTACTGCTGCAGAGATCGTATTTCCAGCCCTGTGGAAAGACTGGGGTCCGTACACAGCTCAGGGTCACGGCCAAGCAGTGGAATGTACTCTCATGTACAACTACTATTCTCAAAACAAGTATTTGTTACAGATGTTTTTCCTAAAGGTTCCCCCCCCCCCCGGTCAAGAAAATGATTTTTTTGGGGTGAAAATTGCAAATGACGTTTGGACAAATTTTATTCAATGTTATTCTCACCCAGGAGACACACAATTTGGAGCCAAGCCAGACTTCCAACAGAAGTCCTGCTAGGCAGCGGGAGGAATTGAAATGAGCTGTCTGGAGGGCCCAGGGTACTTCTCTCCTATTTGAGGGGGAGGTAGGAGGGCTCTTTCAGTTCGGGAGGAATTGAAATGAGCTGTCTGGAGGGCCTAGGGTACTTCTCTCCTATTTGAGGGGGAGGTAGGAGGGCCCTTTCAGTTCGGGAGGAATTGAAATGAGCTGTCTGGAGGGCCCAGGGTACTTCTCTCCTATTTGAGGGGGAGGCAGTTCTGACGCCAGCCTAATGGACACAGCCTTTTCTTATCCTGTTGCTTTGTGACATGTAATGGCCATATATTACATGGTACTGATAAAGGTATTTATTTAACTACTCATTAAAAGGATGTCAGTGGCACCCTCCTAGAGCTCAGTACCACCCGTCACTGGGAGGTACCTGGAGGGGCTTCCTACTGGTCCTCCTCAACCTGGAGGGGCTTCCTACTGGTCCTCCTCAACCTGGAGGGGGAGGGGCTTCCTACTGGTCCTCCTCAACCTGGAGGGGCGTCCTACTGGTCCTCCTCAACCTGGAGGGGCGTCCTACTGGTCCTCCTCAACCTGGAGGGGCTTCCTACTGGTCCTACTCAACCTGGAGGGGCTTCCTACTGGTCCTCCTCAACCTGGAGGGGCGTCCTACTGGTCCTCCTCAACCTGGAGGGGCGTCCTACTGGTCCTCCTCAACCTGGAGGGGCGTCCTACTGGTCCTCCTCAACCTGGAGGGGCTTCCTACTGGTCCTCCTCAACCTGGAGGGGCTTCCTACTGGTCCTCCTCAACCTGGAGGGGCTTCCTACTAGTCCATACTGCTGTATATATAGTGTATGAAGGGGTGTCCTGTATATATAGTGGATGAAGGGGTGTCATCATACTGCTGTATATATAGTGTATGAAGGGGTGTCCTCATACTGCTGTATATATATAGTGGATGAAGGGGTGTCCTGTATACATAGTATATGAAGGGGTGTCCTCATACTGCTGTATATATAGTGGATGAAGGGGTGTCCTCATACTGCTGTATATATAGTGTATGAAGGGGTGTCCTCATACTGCTGTATATATATATAGTGGATGAAGGGGTGTCCTCATACTGCTGTATATATAGTGTATGAAGGGGTGTCCTCATACTGCTGTATATATATAGTGGATGAAGGGGTGTCCTGTATACATAGTATATGAAGGGGTGTCCTCATACTGCTGTATATATAGTGGATGAAGGGGTGTCCATACTGCTGTGTATATAGTGTATGTAGGGGTATCCATACTGCTGTATATATAGTGGATGAAGGGGTGTCCTGTATACATAGTATATGAAGGGGTGTCCTCATACTGCTGTATATATAGTGTATGTAGGGGTGTCCATACTGCTGTATATATAGTGGATTAAGAGATGTCCTGTATATATAGTGTATGAAGGGGTGTCCTGTATATATAGTATATGAAGGGGTGTCCTCATACTGCTGTATATATGGTGTATGAAGGGGTGTCCTGTATATATAGTGTATGAAGTGGTGTCCTGTGTATATATAGTGTATGAAGGGGTGTCCTCATACTGCTGTATATATAGTGTATGAAGGGGTGTCCACATACTGCTGTATATATAGTGTATGAAGGGGTGTCCTGTGTATGAAGGGGTGTCCTCATACTGCTGTATATATAGTGTATGAAGGGGTGTCCTGTATATATAGTGTATGAAGGGGTGTTCTCATACTGCTGTATATATAGTGTATGAAGGGGTGTCCACATACTGCTGTATATATAGTGTATAAAGGGGTGTCCTCATACTGCTGTATATATAGTGGATGAAGGGGTGTCCTGTATGTATATATATATAGTATATGAAGGGGTGTCCTCATACTGCTGTATATATGGTGTATGAAGGGGTGTCCTGTATATATAGTGTATGAAGTGGTGTCCTGTATATATAGTGTATGAAGGGGTGTCCTGTATATATAGTGTATGAAGGGGTGTCCTCATACTGCTGTATATATAGTATATGAAGGGGTGTCCTCATACTGCTGTATATATGGTGTATGAAAGGGTGTCCTGTATATATAGTGTATGAAGTGGTGTCCTGTATATATAGTGTATGAAGGGGTGTCCTGTATATATAGTGTATGAAGGGGTGTCCTGTATATATAGTGTATGAAGGGGTGTCCACATACTGCTGTATATATAGTGTATGAAGGGGTGTCCTCATACTGCTGTATATATAGTGTATGAAGGGGTGTCCACATACTGCTGTATATATAGTGGATGAAGGGGTGTCCTGTGTATATATAGTGGATGAAGGGGTGTCCTCATACTGCTGTTTATATATAGTGTATAAAGGGGTGTCCTCATACTGCTGTATATATAGTGGATGAAGAGGTGTCCTGTATATATAGTGTATAAAGGGGTGTCCATACTGCTGTATATATAGTGGATGAAGGGGTGTCCTCATACTGCTGTATATATAGTGGATGAAGGGGTGTCCTGTATGTATATATATATAGTATATGAAGGGGTGTCCTCATACTGCTGTATATATGGTGTATGAAGGGGTGTCCTGTATATATAGTGTATGAAGGGGTGTCCTCATACTGCTGTATATATAGTGGATGAAGGGGTGTCCTCATACTGCTGTATATATAGTGGATGAAGGGGTGTCCATACTGCTGTGTATATATAGTGGATGAAGGGGTGTCCATACTGCTGTGTATATATAGTGTATAAAGGGGTGTCTATACTGCTGTATATATAGTGGATGAAGGGGTGTCCTCATACTGCTGTATATATATAGTGTATAAAGAGGTGTCCATACTGCTGTATATATAGTGGATGAAGGGGTGTCCTCATACTGCTGTAAATATAGTGGATGAAGGGGTGTCCTCATACTGCTGTATATATAGTGGATGAAGGGGTGTCCATACTGCTGTATATATAGTGTATAAAGAGGTGTCCATACTGCTGTATATATAGTGGATGAAGGGGTGTCCTCATACTGCTGTAAATATAGTGGATGAAGGGGTGTCCATACTGCTGTATATATAGTGGATGAAGGGGTGTCCATACTGCTGTGTATATATAGTGGATGAAGGGGTGTCCTGTATACATAGTATATGAAGGGGTGTCCTCATACTGCTGTATATATAGTGGATGAAGGGTGTCCTCATACTGCTGTATATATAGTGTATGAAGGGGTGTCCTGTATATATAGTAGATGAAGGGGTGTCCTCATACTGCTGTTTATATGTAGTGTATAAAGGGGTGTCCTCATACTGCTGTATATATAGTGGATGAAGAGGTGTCCTGTATATATAGTGTATGAAGGGGTGTCCTGTATATATAGTGGATGAAGGGGTGTCCATACTGCTGTATATATAGTGTATGAAGGGGTGTCCATACTGCTGTGTATATATAGTGGATGAAGGGGTGTCCTCATACTGCTGTGTATATATAGTGGATGAAGGGGTGTCCTGTATATATAGTGTATGAAGGGGTGTCCTGTATATATAGTGTATGAAGGGGTGTCCTCATACTGCTGTATATATAGTATATGAAGGGGTGTCCTCATACTGCTGTATATATGGTGTATGAAGGGGTGTCCTGTATATATAGTGTATGAAGTGGTGTCCTGTATATATAGTGTATGAAGGGGTGTCCTCATACTGCTGTATATATAGTGTATGAAGGGGTGTCCACATACTGCTGTATATATAGTGGATGAAGGGGTGTCCTGTATATATAGTGGATGAAGGGGTGTCCTGTATATATAGTGTATAAAGGGGTGTCCATACTGCTGTATATATAGTGTATAAAGAGGTGTCCATACTGCTGTATATATAGTGGATGAAGAGGTGTCCTGTATATATAGTGTATAAAGGGGTGTCCATACTGCTGTATATATAGTGTATAAAGAGGTGTCCATACTGCTGTATATATAGTGGATGAAGGGGTGTCCTTACTGCTGTATATATAGTGGATGAAGGGGTGTCCATACTGCTGTGTATATATAGTGGATGAAGGGGTGTCCTGTATACATAGTATATGAAGGGGTGTCCTCATACTGCTGTATATATAGTGGATGAAGGGGTGTCCTCATACTGCTGTATATATAGTGTATGAAGGGGTGTCCTGTATATATAGTAGATGAAGGGGTGTCCTCATACTGCTGTTTATATGTAGTGTATAAAGGGGTGTCCTCATACTGCTGTATATATAGTGGATGAAGAGGTGTCCTGTATATATAGTGTATGAAGGGGTGTCCTGTATATATAGTGTATAAAGGGGTGTCCATACTGCTGTATATATAGTGGATGAAGGGGTGTCCTCATACTGCTGTATATATAGTGGATGAAGGGGTGTCCTCATACTGCTGTTTATATATAGTGTATAAAGGGGTGTCCTCATACTGCTGTGTATATATAGTGGATGAAGAGGTGTCCTGTATATATAGTGTATAAAGGGGTGTCTATACTGCTGTATATATAGTGGATGAAGGGGTGTCCTCATACTGCTGTATATATAGTGTATAAAGAGGTGTCCATACTGCTGTATATATAGTGGATGAAGGGGTGTCCTCATACTGCTGTATATATAGTGGATGAAGGGGTGTCCTCATACTGCTGTATATATAGTGGATGAAGGGGTGTCCTCATACTGCTGTATATATAGTGGATGAAGGGGTGTCCATACTGCTGTGTATATATAGTGGATGAAGGGGTGTCCTGTATACATAGTATATGAAGGGGTGTCCTCATACTGCTGTATATATAGTGGATGAAGGGTGTCCTCATACTGCTGTATATATAGTGTATGAAGGGGTGTCCTGTATATATAGTAGATGAAGGGGTGTCCTCATACTGCTGTTTATATGTAGTGTATAAAGGGGTGTCCTCACACTGCTGTATATATAGTGTATGAAGGGGTGTCCTGTATATATTGTGTATGAAGGGGTGTCCTGTATATATGGTGTATGAAGGGGTGTCCTCATACTGCTGTATATATAGTGTATGAAGGGGTGTCCTCATACTGCTGTATATATAGTGTATGAAGGGGTGTCCACATACTGCTGTATATATAGTGGATGAAGGGGTGTCCTGTATATATAGTGGATGAAGGGGTGTCCTCATACTGCTGTTTATATATAGTGTATAAAGGGGTGTCCTCATACTGCTGTATATATAGTGGATGAAGAGGTGTCCTCATACTGCTGTATATATAGTGTATGAAGGGGTGTCCTGTATATATAGTGTATGAAGGGGTGTCCTGTATATATAGTGTATGAAGGGGTGTCCTCATACTGCTGTATATATAGTGTTTGAAGGGGTGTCCATACTGCTGTATATATAGTGTATGAAGGGGTGTCCTGTATATATAGTGTATGAAGGGGTGTCCTCATACTGCTGTATATACAGTGGATGAAGGGGTGTCCTCATACTGCTGTATATATAGTGTATGAAGGGGTGTCCTGTATATATAGTGTATAAAGGGATGTCCATACTGCTGTATATATAGTGTATGAAGAGGTGTCCTGTATATATAGTGTATGAAGGGGTGTCCTGTATATATAGTGTATAAAGGGGTGTCCTCATACTGCTGTATATATAGTGGATGAAGGGGTGTCCTGTATATATAGTGTATAAAGGGATGTCCATACTGCTGTATATATAGTGTATGAAGAGGTGTCCTGTATATATAGTGTATGAAGGGGTGTTCTCATACTGCTGTATATATAGTGTTTGAAGGGGTGTCCATACTGCTGTGTATATATAGTGGATGAAGGGGTGTCCTCATACTGCTGTATATATAGTGTATGAAGGGGTGTCCTGTATATATAGTGTATAAAGGGGTGTCCATACTGCTGTATATATAGTGGATGAAGGAGTGTCCTGTATATATTGTGTATGAAGGGGTGTCCTGTATATATGGTGTATGAAGGGGTGTCCTCATACTGCTGTATATATAGTGGATGAAGGGGTGTCCTCATACTGCTGTATATACAGTGGATGAAGGGGTGTCCTCATACTGGTGTATATATAGTGGATGAAGGGGTGTCCTGTATATATAGTGGATGAAGGGGTGTCCTCATACTGCTGTTTATATATAGTGTATAAAGGGGTGTCCTCATACTGCTGTATATATAGTGGATGAAGAGGTGTCCTCATACTGCTGTATATATAGTGTATGAAGGGGTGTCCTGTATATATAGTGTATGAAGGGGTGTCCTGTGTATATATAGTGTATGAAGGGGTGTCCTCATACTGCTGTATATATAGTGTTTGAAGGGGTGTCCATACTGCTGTATATATAGTGGATGAAGGGGTGTCCTCATACTGCTGTATATACAGTGGATGAAGGGGTGTCCTCATACTGCTGTATATACAGTGTATGAAGGGGTGTCCTGTATATATAGTGTATAAAGGGATGTCCATACTGCTGTATATATAGTGTATGAAGAGGTGTCCTGTATATATAGTGTATGAAGGGGTGTCCTGTATATATAGTGTATGAAGGGGTGTCCTCATACTGCTGTATATATAGTGGATGAAGGGGTGTCCTGTATATATAGTGTATAAAGGGATGTCCATACTGCTGTATATATAGTGTATGAAGAGGTGTCCTGTATATATAGTGTATGAAGGGGTGTTCTCATACTGCTGTATATATAGTGTTTGAAGGGGTGTCCATACTGCTGTATATATAGTGGATGAAGGGGTGTCCTGTATACATAGTATATGAAGGGGTGTCCTCATACTGCTGTATATATAGTGTATGTAGGGGTGTCCATACTGCTGTATATATAGTGGATTAAGAGATGTCCTGTATATATAGTGTATGAAGGGGTGTCCTGTATATATAGTATATGAAGGGGTGTCCTCATACTGCTGTATATATGGTGTATGAAGGGGTGTCCTGTATATATAGTGTATGAAGTGGTGTCCTGTGTATATATAGTGTATGAAGGGGTGTCCTCATACTGCTGTATATATAGTGTATGAAGGGGTGTCCACATACTGCTGTATATATAGTGTATGAAGGGGTGTCCTGTGTATGAAGGGGTGTCCTCATACTGCTGTATATATAGTGTATGAAGGGGTGTCCTGTATATATAGTGTATGAAGGGGTGTTCTCATACTGCTGTATATATAGTGTATGAAGGGGTGTCCACATACTGCTGTATATATAGTGTATGAAGGGGTGTCCTGTATGTATATATATATAGTATATGAAGGGGTGTCCTCATACTGCTGTATATATGGTGTATGAAGGGGTGTCCTGTATATATAGTGTATGAAGTGGTGTCCTGTATATATAGTGTATGAAGGGGTGTCCTGTATATATAGTGTATGAAGGGGTGTCCTCATACTGCTGTATATATAGTATATGAAGGGGTGTCCTCATACTGCTGTATATATGGTGTATGAAAGGGTGTCCTGTATATATTGTGTATGAAGTGGTGTCCTGTATATATAGTGTATGAAGGGGTGTCCTGTATATATAGTGTATGAAGGGGTGTCCTGTATATATAGTGTATGAAGGTGTGTCCTCATACTGCTGTATATATAGTGTATGAAGGGGTGTCCACATACTGCTGTATATATAGTGTATGAAGGGGTGTCCTCATACTGCTGTATATATAGTGTATGAAGGGGTGTCCACATACTGCTGTATATATAGTGGATGAAGGGGTGTCCTGTGTATATATAGTGGATGAAGGGGTGTCCTCATACTGCTGTTTATATATAGTGTATAAAGGGGTGTCCTCATACTGCTGTATATATAGTGGATGAAGAGGTGTCCTGTATATATAGTGTATAAAGGGGTGTCCATACTGCTGTATATATAGTGGATGAAGGGGTGTCCTCATACTGCTGTATATATAGTGTATGAAGGGGTGTCCTGTATATATAGTGTATGAAGGGGTGTCCTCATACTGCTGTATATATAGTGGATGAAGAGGTGTCCTCATACTGCTGTATATATAGTGGATGAAGGGGTGTCCATACTGCTGTGTATATATAGTGGATGAAGGGGTGTCCATACTGCTGTGTATATATAGTGTATAAAGGGGTGTCTATACTGCTGTATATATAGTGGATGAAGGGGTGTCCTCATACTGCTGTATATATATAGTGTATAAAGAGGTGTCCATACTGCTGTATATATAGTGGATGAAGGGGTGTCCTCATACTGCTGTAAATATAGTGGATGAAGGGGTGTCCTCAGACTGCTGTATATATAGTGGATGAAGGGGTGTCCTCATACTGCTGTATATATAGTGGATGAAGGGGTGTCCATACTGCTGTATATATAGTGGATGAAGGGGTGTCCATACTGCTGTGTATATATAGTGGATGAAGGGGTGTCCTGTATACATAGTATATGAAGGGGTGTCCTCATACTGCTGTATATATAGTGGATGAAGGGTGTCCTCATACTGCTGTATATATAGTGTATGAAGGGGTGTCCTCATACTGCTGTATATATAGTGGATGAAGAGGTGTCCTGTATATATAGTGTATGAAGGGGTGTCCTGTATATATAGTGGATGAAGGGGTGTCCATACTGCTGTATATATAGTGGATGAAGGGGTGTCCATACTGCTGTGTATATATAGTGGATGAAGGGGTGTCCTCATACTGCTGTGTATATATAGTGGATGAAGGGGTGTCCTGTATATATAGTGTATGAAGGGGTGTCCTGTATATATAGTGTATGAAGGGGTGTCCTCATACTGCTGTATATATAGTATATGAAGGGGTGTCCTCATACTGCTGTATATATGGTGTATGAAGGGGTGTCCTGTATATATAGTGTATGAAGTGGTGTCCTGTATATATAGTGTATGAAGGGGTGTCCTCATACTGCTGTATATATAGTGTATGAAGGGGTGTCCACATACTGCTGTATATATAGTGGATGAAGGGGTGTCCTGTATATATAGTGGATGAAGGGGTGTCCTCATACTGCTGTTTATATATAGTGTATAAAGGGGTGTCCTCATACTGCTGTATATATAGTGGATGAAGAGGTGTCCTGTATATATAGTGTATAAAGGGGTATCCATACTGCTGTATATATAGTGTATAAAGAGGTGTCCATACTGCTGTATATATAGTGGATGAAGGGGTGTCCTTACTGCTGTATATATAGTGGATGAAGGGGTGTCCATACTGCTGTGTATATATAGTGGATGAAGGGGTGTTCTGTATACATAGTATATGAAGGGGTGTCCTCATACTGCTGTATATATAGTGGATGAAGGGGTGTCCTCATACTGCTGTATATATAGTGTATGAAGGCGTGTCCTGTATATATAGTAGATGAAGGGGTGTCCTCATACTGCTGTTTATATGTAGTGTATAAAGGGGTGTCCTCATACTGCTGTATATATAGTGGATGAAGAGGTGTCCTGTATATATAGTGTATGAAGGGGTGTCCTGTATATATAGTGTATGAAGGGGTGTCCTGTATATATAGTGTATGAAGGGGTGTCCTCATACTGCTGTATATATAGTGTATGAAGGGGTGTCCACATACTGCTGTATATATAGTGTATGAAGGGGTGTCCTCATACTGCTGTATATATAGTGTATGAAGGGGTGTCCACATACTGCTGTATATATAGTGGATGAAGGGGTGTCCTGTGTATATATAGTGGATGAAGGGGTGTCCTCATACTGCTGTTTATATATAGTGTATAAAGGGGTGTCCTCATACTGCTGTATATATAGTGGATGAAGAGGTGTCCTGTATATATAGTGTATAAAGGGGTGTCCATACTGCTGTATATATAGTGGATGAAGGGGTGTCCTCATACTGCTGTATATATAGTGTATGAAGGGGTGTCCTGTATATATAGTGTATGAAGGGGTGTCCTCATACTGCTGTATATATAGTGGATGAAGAGGTGTCCTCATACTGCTGTATATATAGTGGATGAAGGGGTGTCCATACTGCTGTGTATATATAGTGGATGAAGGGGTGTCCATACTGCTGTGTATATATAGTGTATAAAGGGGTGTCTATACTGCTGTATATATAGTGGATGAAGGGGTGTCCTCATACTGCTGTATATATATAGTGTATAAAGAGGTGTCCATACTGCTGTATATATAGTGGATGAAGGGGTGTCCTCATACTGCTGTAAATATAGTGGATGAAGGGGTGTCCTCAGACTGCTGTATATATAGTGGATGAAGGGGTGTCCTCATACTGCTGTATATATAGTGGATGAAGGGGTGTCCATACTGCTGTATATATAGTGGATGAAGGGGTGTCCATACTGCTGTGTATATATAGTGGATGAAGGGGTGTCCTGTATACATAGTATATGAAGGGGTGTCCTCATACTGCTGTATATATAGTGGATGAAGGGTGTCCTCATACTGCTGTATATATAGTGTATGAAGGGGTGTCCTGTATATATAGTAGATGAAGGGGTGTCCTCATACTGCTGTTTATATGTAGTGTATAAAGGGGTGTCCTCATACTGCTGTATATATAGTGGATGAAGAGGTGTCCTGTATATATAGTGTATGAAGGGGTGTCCTGTATATATAGTGGATGAAGGGGTGTCCATACTGCTGTATATATAGTGGATGAAGGGGTGTCCATACTGCTGTGTATATATAGTGGATGAAGGGGTGTCCTCATACTGCTGTGTATATATAGTGGATGAAGGGGTGTCCTGTATATATAGTGTATGAAGGGGTGTCCTGTATATATAGTGTATGAAGGGGTGTCCTCATACTGCTGTATATATAGTATATGAAGGGGTGTCCTCATACTGCTGTATATATGGTGTATGAAGGGGTGTCCTGTATATATAGTGTATGAAGTGGTGTCCTGTATATATAGTGTATGAAGGGGTGTCCTCATACTGCTGTATATATAGTGTATGAAGGGGTGTCCACATACTGCTGTATATATAGTGGATGAAGGGGTGTCCTGTATATATAGTGGATGAAGGGGTGTCCTCATACTGCTGTTTATATATAGTGTATAAAGGGGTGTCCTCATACTGCTGTATATATAGTGGATGAAGAGGTGTCCTGTATATATAGTGTATAAAGGGGTATCCATACTGCTGTATATATAGTGTATAAAGAGGTGTCCATACTGCTGTATATATAGTGGATGAAGGGGTGTCCTTACTGCTGTATATATAGTGGATGAAGGGGTGTCCATACTGCTGTGTATATATAGTGGATGAAGGGGTGTCCTGTATACATAGTATATGAAGGGGTGTCCTCATACTGCTGTATATATAGTGGATGAAGGGGTGTCCTCATACTGCTGTATATATAGTGTATGAAGGGGTGTCCTGTATATATAGTAGATGAAGGGGTGTCCTCATACTGCTGTTTATATGTAGTGTATAAAGGGGTGTCCTCATACTGCTGTATATATAGTGGATGAAGAGGTGTCCTGTATATATAGTGTATGAAGGGGTGTCCTGTATATATAGTGTATAAAGGGGTGTCCATACTGCTGTATATATAGTGGATGAAGGGGTGTCCTCATACTGCTGTATATATAGTGGATGAAGGGGTGTCCTCATACTGCTGTGTATATATAGTGGATGAAGAGGTGTCCTGTATATATAGTGTATAAAGGGGTGTCTATACTGCTGTATATATAGTGGATGAAGGGGTGTCCTCATACTGCTGTATATATAGTGTATAAAGAGGTGTCCATACTGCTGTATATATAGTGGATGAAGGGGTGTCCTCATACTGCTGTATATATAGTGGATGAAGGGGTGTCCTCATACTGCTGTATATATAGTGGATGAAGGGGTGTCCATACTGCTGTGTATATATAGTGGATGAAGGGGTGTCCTGTATACATAGTATATGAAGGGGTGTCCTCATACTGCTGTATATATAGTGGATGAAGGGTGTCCTCATACTGCTGTATATATAGTGTATGAAGGGGTGTCCTGTATATATAGTAGATGAAGGGGTGTCCTCATACTGCTGTTTATATGTAGTGTATAAAGGGGTGTCCTCATACTGCTGTATATATAGTGTATGAAGGGGTGTCCTGTATATATTGTGTATGAAGGGGTGTCCTGTATATATGGTGTATGAAGGGGTGTCCTCATACTGCTGTATATATAGTGTATGAAGGGGTGTCCTCATACTGCTGTATATATAGTGTATGAAGGGGTGTCCACATACTGCTGTATATATAGTGGATGAAGGGGTGTCCTGTATATATAGTGGATGAAGGGGTGTCCTCATACTGCTGTTTATATATAGTGTATAAAGGGGTGTCCTCATACTGCTGTATATATAGTGGATGAAGAGGTGTCCTCATACTGCTGTATATATAGTGTATGAAGGGGTGTCCTGTATATATAGTGTATGAAGGGGTGTCCTGTATATATAGTGTATGAAGGGGTGTCCTCATACTGCTGTATATATAGTGTTTGAAGGGGTGTCCATACTGCTGTATATATAGTGTATGAAGGGGTGTCCTGTATATATAGTGTATGAAGGGGTGTCCTCATACTGCTGTATATACAGTGGATGAAGGGGTGTCCTCATACTGCTGTATATATAGTGTATGAAGGGGTGTCCTGTATATATAGTGTATAAAGGGATGTCCATACTGCTGTATATATAGTGTATGAAGAGGTGTCCTGTATATATAGTGTATGAAGGGGTGTCCTGTATATATAGTGTATAAAGGGGTGTCCTCATACTGCTGTATATATAGTGGATGAAGGGGTGTCCTGTATATATAGTGTATAAAGGGATGTCCATACTGCTGTATATATAGTGTATGAAGAGGTGTCCTGTATATATAGTGTATGAAGGGGTGTTCTCATACTGCTGTATATATAGTGTTTGAAGGGGTGTCCATACTGCTGTATATATAGTGGATGAAGGGGTGTCCTCATACTGCTGTATATATAGTGTATGAAGGGGTGTCCATACTGCTGTATATATAGTGTATGAAGGGGTGTCCTGTATATAGAGTGTATAAAGGGGTGTCCATACTGCTGTATATATAGTGGATGAAGGAGTGTCCTGTATATATTGTGTATGAAGGGGTGTCCTGTATATATGGTGTATGAAGGGGTGTCCTCATACTGCTGTATATATAGTGGATGAAGGGGTGTCCTCATACTGCTGTATATACAGTGGATGAAGGGGTGTCCTCATACTGGTGTATATATAGTGGATGAAGGGGTGTCCTGTATATATAGTGGATGAAGGGGTGTCCTCATACTGCTGTTTATATATAGTGTATAAAGGGGTGTCCTCATACTGCTGTATATATAGTGGATGGAGAGGTGTCCTCATACTGCTGTATATATAGTGTATGAAGGGGTGTCCTGTATATATAGTGTATGAAGGGGTGTCCTGTGTATATATAGTGTATGAAGGGGTGTCCTCATACTGCTGTATATATAGTGTTTGAAGGGGTGTCCATACTGCTGTATATATAGTGGATGAAGGGGTGTCCTCATACTGCTGTATATACAGTGGATGAAGGGGTGTCCTCATACTGCTGTATATACAGTGGATGAAGGGGTGTCCTCATACTGCTGTATATATAGTGTATGAAGGGGTGTCCTGTATATATAGTGTATAAAGGGATGTCCATACTGCTGTATATATAGTGTATGAAGAGGTGTCCTGTATATATAGTGTATGAAGGGGTGTCCTGTATATATAGTGTATGAAGGGGTGTCCTCATACTGCTGTATATATAGTGGATGAAGGGGTGTCCTGTATATATAGTGTATAAAGGGATGTCCATACTGCTGTATATATAGTGTATGAAGAGGTGTCCTGTATATATAGTGTATGAAGGGGTGTTCTCATACTGCTGTATATATAGTGTTTGAAGGGGTGTCCATACTGCTGTATATATAGTGGATGAAGGGGTGTCCTCATACTGCTGTATATATAGTGTATGAAGGGGTGTCCATACTGCTGTATATATAGTGTATGAAGGGGTGTCCTGTATATATAGTGTATAAAGGGGTGTCCATACTGCTGTATATATAGTGGATGAAGGAGTGTCCTGTATATATTGTGTATGAAGGGGTGTCCTGTATATATGGTGTATGAAGGGGTGTCCTCATACTGCTGTATATATAGTGGATGAAGGGGTGTCCTCATACTGCTGTATATACAGTGGATGAAGGGGTGTCCTCATACTGGTGTATATATAGTGGATGAAGGGGTGTCCTGTATATATAGTGGATGAAGGGGTGTCCTCATACTGCTATTTATATATAGTGTATAAAGGGGTGTCCTCATACTGCTGTATATATAGTGGATGAAGAGGTGTCCTCATACTGCTGTATATATAGTGTATGAAGGGGTGTCCTGTATATATAGTGTATGAAGGGGTGTCCTGTGTATATATAGTGTATGAAGGGGTGTCCTTATACTGCTGTATATATAGTGTTTGAAGGGGTGTCCATACTGCTGTATATATAGTGGATGAAGGGGTGTCCTCATACTGCTGTATATACAGTGGATGAAGGGGTGTCCTCATACTGCTGTATATACAGTGGATGAAGGGGTGTCCTCATACTGCTGTATATATAGTGTATGAAGGGGTGTCCTGTATATATAGTGTATAAAGGGATGTCCATACTGCTGTATATATAGTGTATGAAGGGGTGTCCTGTATATATAGTGTATGAAGGGGTGTCCTGTATATATAGTGTATGAAGGGGTGTCCTCATACTGCTGTATATATAGTGGATGAAGGGGTGTCCTGTATATATAGTGTATAAAGGGATGTCCATACTGCTGTATATATAGTGTATGAAGAGGTGTCCTGTATATATAGTGTATGAAGGGGTGTTCTCATACTGCTGTATATATAGTGTTTGAAGGGGTGTCCATACTGCTGTATATATAGTGGATGAAGGGGTGTCCTCATACTGCTGTATATATAGTGTATGAAGGGGTGTCCATACTGCTGTATATATAGTGTATGAAGGGGTGTCCTGTATATATAGTGTATAAAGGGGTGTCCATACTGCTGTATATATAGTGGATGAAGGAGTGTCCTGTATATATTGTGTATGAAGGGGTGTCCTGTATATATGGTGTATGAAGGGGTGTCCTCATACTGCTGTATATATAGTGGATGAAGGGGTGTCCTCATACTGCTGTATATACAGTGGATGAAGGGGTGTCCTCATACTGCTGTATATATAGTGTATAAAGGGATGTCCATACTGCTGTATATATAGTGTATGAAGAGGTGTCCTGTATATATAGTGTATGAAGGGGTGTCCTGTATATATAGTGTATGAAGGGGTGTCCTCATACTGCTGTATATATAGTGGATGAAGGGGTGTCCTGTATATATAGTGTATAAAGGGATGTCCATACTGCTGTATATATAGTGTATGAAGAGGTGTCCTGTATATATAGTGTATGAAGGGGTGTTCTCATACTGCTGTATATATAGTGTTTGAAGGGGTGTCCATACTGCTGTATATATAGTGGATGAAGGGGTGTCCTCATACTGCTGTATATATAGTGTATGAAGGGGTGTCCATACTGCTGTATATATAGTGTATGAAGGGGTGTCCTGTATATATAGTGTATAAAGGGGTGTCCATACTGCTGTATATATAGTGGATGAAGGAGTGTCCTGTATATATTGTGTATGAAGGGGTGTCCTGTATATATGGTGTATGAAGGGGTGTCCTCATACTGCTGTATATATAGTGGATGAAGGGGTGTCCTCATACTGCTGTATATACAGTGGATGAAGGGGTGTCCTCATACTGCTGTATATATAGTGGATGAAGGGGTGTCCTGTGTATATATAGTGGATGAAGGGGTGTCCTCATACTGCTGTATTTATAGTGTATGAAGGGGTGTCCATACTGCTGTATATATAGTGTATGAAGGGGTGTCCTGTATATATAGTGTATAAAGGGGTGTCCATACTGCTGTATATATAGTGTATGAAGGGGTGTCCTGTATATATAGTTGATGAAGGGGTGTCCTGTGTGTATATATAGTGTATGAAGGGGTGTCCACATACTGCTGTATATATAGTGTATGAAGGGCTGTCCTCATACTGCTGTATATATAGTGTATGAAAGGGTGTCCTGTATATATAGTGTATGAAGGGGTGTCCTGTATATATGTCCTCATACTGCATTATATATAGTGGATGAAGGGGTGTCCTGTATATATAGTGGATGAAGGGGTGTCCTCATACTGCTGTATATATAGTGGATGAAGGGGTGTCCTCATACTGCTGTATATATAGTGTATGAAAGGGTGTCCTGTATATATAGTGTATGAAGGGGTGTCCTGTATATATGTCCTCATACTGCATTATATATAGTGGATGAAGGGGTGTCCTGTATATATAGTGTATGAAGGGGTGTCCTCATACTGCTGTATATATAGTGGATGAAGGGGTGTCCTCATACTGCTGTGTATATATAGTGTATAAATGGGTGTCCTGTATATATAGTGTATGAAGGGGTGTCCATACTGCTGTATATATAGTGGATGAAGGGGTGTCCTGTATATATAGTGGATGAAGGGGTGTCCTCATACTGCTGTATATATAGTGGATGAAGGGGTGTCCTGTATATATAGTGGATGAAGGGGTGTCCACATACTGCTGTATATATAGTGGATGAAGGGGTGTCCTCATACTGCTGTATATATAGTGTATGAAGGGGTGTCCTCATACTGCTGTATATATAGTGTATGAAGGGGTGTCCACATACTGCTGTATATATAGTGGATGAAGGGGTGTCCACATTCTGCTGTATATATAGTGGATGAAGGGGTGTCCTTTATATATAGTGGATGAAGGGGTGTCCTCATACTGCTGTATATATAGTGGATGAAGGGGTGTCCTGTATATATAGTGTATGAAGGTGTGTCCTGTATATATAGTGTATGAAGGGGTGTCCTGTATATATAGTGTATGAAGGGGTGTCCTGTATATATAGTGTATGAAGGGGTGTCCTGTATATATAGTGTATGAACGGGTGTCCTCATACTGCTGTATATATAGTGTATGAAGGGGTGTCCTGTATATATAGTGTATGAAGGGGTGTCCTGTATATATAGTGTATGAAGGGGTGTCCTGTATATATAGTGTATGAAGGGATGTCCATACTGCGGTATATATAGGCTATGAAGGGGTGTCCAGCTGTAGTTACCAGCCCCGAGCGAAGAGCCGCAGGGACACACCAGTTGTGTCCATACTGCTGTAATAATAGTGTATGAAGGGGTGTCCAGCTGTAGTTACCAGCCCCTAGCGTAGAGCTGCAGGGACACACTACTTGTGTGAAAACTCGGGGTTAAGACAATCCCTCCATCTGGGTTTTTAGCTGTTGGATATGTAGGCCTGCGTATTTTTGGGGGAAGAATGAAAGAATTCAACAGTCTGTGTGTTTGGATGGAAAATCAGACCACTACACGGAGTAGATTTAGTATTTTTAGAGAAGGCTCGTGGATATACGTGTGTAGATGCTTTGTGTTCAGGCGCCAAGAGTCCGCTTTCTCTTCCCCGAAGTGTGGAAATGATAAACGATATCATTAATATGGTTTGTTTTTCATAATTGCCGTTCCGGTTCGGCACCGGCCTGTAAAAACATCCCCATTCCCTTTGAAGTTCATTAAGGGGTGTTAAGGGTTGTGTCATTATTGGAGCTCTTATTGTTTCTGTTCCCTCTGGACGGTTGGATCCCAAATGGCACCCTACTCCCTGGTAATAGTGTTCAGTTCTGGTCAAAAGTAGTGCCCTAAATAGGGACTAGGGGTACCATTTGTGGAGGACAATCAGAGAGGAACTGGGTAGTTAGGAAAATTAGGAAAAGATATTCACACAGCCTCTCTGAGATCGTCTGCTGCTTGCTAAGCACAGAGCGAGAGGACGATTATAGTTTCCGCAGGCATGTGAACGTGGAAATGTGTTGAGGACCACTGAGATTACAGCTCCTGTTGACAGTGTAATGTGGGTGTTGAGGACCACTGAGATTACAGCTCCTGTTGACAGTGTAATGTGGGTGTTGAGGACCACTGAGATTACAGCTCCTGTTGACAGTGAAATGTGGGTGTTGAGGACCACTGAGATTACAGCTCCTGTTGACAGTGTAATGTGGGTGTTGAGGACCACTGAGATTACAGCTCCTGTTGACAGTGTAATGTGGGTGTTGAGGACCACTGAGATTACAGCTCCTGTTGACAGTGTAATGTGGGTGTTGAGGACCACTGAGATTACAGCTCCTGTTGACAGTGTAATGTGGGTGTTGAGGACCACTGAGATTACAGCTCCTGTTGACAGTGTAATGTGGGTGTTGAGGACCACCTGAGATTACAGCTCCTGTTGACAGTGTAATGTGGGTGTTGAGGACCACTGAGATTACAGCTCCTGTTGACAGTGTAATGTGGGTGTTGAGGACCACTGAGATTACAGCTCCTGTTGACAGTGAAATGTGGGTGTTGAGGACCACCTGAGATTACAGCTCCTGTTGACAGTGTAATGTGGGTGTTGAGGACCACTGAGATTACAGCTCCTGTTGACAGTGTAATGTGGGTGTTGAGGACCACTGAGATTACAGCTCCTGTTGACAGTGTAATGTGGGTGTTGAGGACCACCAGAGATTACAGCTCCTGTTGACAGTGTAATGTGGGTGTTGAGGACCACCTGAGATTACAGCTCCTGTTGACAGTGAAATGTGGGTGTTGAGGACCACCTGAGATTACAGCTCCTGTTGACAGTGTAATGTGGGTGTTGAGGACCACTGAGATTACAGCTCCTGTTGACAGTGAAATTGTCTACAGTAGTGCACTAAATCAAATCAAATCAAATGTATTTATATAGCCCTTCGTACATCAGCTGATATCTCAAAGTGCTGTACAGAAACCCAGCCTAAAACCCCAAACAGCAAGCAATGCAGGTGTAGAAGCACTATATAGGGAATAGGGGGCCATTTGGTCCCTGGTCTACTGTAGTGTACTATATAAGGAATAGGGGGCCATTTGGTCCCTGGTCTACTGTAGTGTACTATATAAGGAATAGGGGGCCATTTGGTCCCTGGTCTACTGTAGTGTACTATATAAGGAATAGGGGGCCATTTGGTCCCTGGTCTACTGTAGTGTACTATATAAGGAATAGGGGGCCATTTGGTCCCTGGTCTACTGTAGTGTACTATATAGGGAATAGGGGGCCATTTGGTCCCTGGTCTACAGTAGTGTACTATATAGGGAATAGGGGGCGATTTGGTCCCTGGTCTACTGTAGTGTACTATATAAGGAATAGGGGGCCATTTGGTCCCTGGTCTACTGTAGTGTACTATATAAGGAATAGGGTGCCATTTGGTCCCTGGTCTACAGTAGTGTACTATATAAGGAATAGGGGGCCATTTGGTCCCTGGTCTACTGTAGTGTACTATATAAGGAATAGGGGGCCATTTGGTCCCTGTTCTACAGTAGTGTACTATATAAGGAATAGGGGGCCATTTGGTCCCTGGTCTAAAGTAGTGTACTATATAAGGAATAGGGGGCCATTTGGTCCCTGGTCTACTGTAGTGTACTATATAAGGAATAGGGGGCCATTTGGTCCCTGGTCTACAGTAGTGTACTATATAGGGGGCCATTAGGGACGCGGGCTCTGTGTGTATCTTATAAAGAGCTGGCGTATACTATCTTGAGATTCCTCTCCCATTCCTCTAATCATGTCTGCTTCTCTCTTAGCATGGCTCGACTACCGCTGGAATGCACACCAGAAATATCCTGTGGAAAGTCATGAAACAATTTTAAAACCAGAATTAAAACCAACTCAAATTACTGTTTGGATTCATTCAGAAATCTATTTGTTGCTCCGACATGTTTTGTGTTTTCAACGATCAGGAAAACTAAGATCAAAACCAGATCAAATGTATGTCTTGGATGGATTTGTCCTGTTGTATGTAGACTTTGTTACTAGGTTCCTACATGTGATATGAATTATATACGTGTGTCAGTGTGTGGACATAAGGCTGAGCTGAGCCCGTGTGAAGTTAACTCTGAGTCACTGTCTAATCTACAAATAAACCTCAGTCTATTGTACTCCTCTGTGAAGCCAGTCTTTGTCCAACTCTCAGCCCTGAGTCATTGTCTAATCTACAAATAAACCTCAGTCTATTGTACTCCTCTGTGAAGCCAGTCTTTGTCCAACTCTCAGCCCTGAGTCATTGTCTAATCTACAAATAAACCTCAGTCTATTGTACTCCTCTGTGAAGCCAGTCTTTGTCCAACTCTCAGCCCTGAGTCATTGTCTAATCTACAAATAAACCTCAGTCTATTGTACTCCTCTGTGAAGGCAGTCTTTGTCCAACTCTCAGCCCTGAGTCATTGTCTAATCTACAAATAAACCTCAGTCTATTGTACTCCTCTGTGAAGGCAGTCTTTGTCCAACTCTCAGCCCTGAGTCATTGTCTAATCTACAAATAAACCTCAGTCTATTGTACTCCTCTGTGAAGCCAGTCTTTGTCCAACTCTCAGCCCTGAGTCATTGTCTAATCTACAAATAAACCTCAGTCTATTGTACTCCTCTGTGAAGGCAGTCTTTGTCCAACTCTGTCTTTCTGACATTATCATCTTTATTATTATTATTATCATTATTATTATTATTATTATTATTATTATTATTATTATTATTATTATCATTATTATCATTATTATTATTATTATTATTATTATTATTATTATTATTATTATCATTATTATCATTATTATTATTATTATTATTATTATTATCATCATTATCATTATTATCATTATCATTATCATTATTATTATTATTATTATTATTATTATCATTATTATCATTATCATTATTATTATTATTATTATTATTATTATTATCATTATTATCATTATCATTAGCATTATTATTATTATTATTATTATTATTATTATCATTATTATTATTATTATTATTATTATTATCATTATTATCATTATCATTATCATTATCATTATTATTATTATTATTATCATTATTATTATTATCATTATTATTATTATTATTATTATTAGATGTATAAGGGTTGGTTTTGATCTGAAACCGTTGGAAAATTAACACACAAAAAACTACAGTAACCATGAAACTCTCACAGAGATGAAACAACAGTTTTAAATCTTTCCATTTCATACCAGGCTCCTTTGGGAATTATGGGAAACGTAGTTATTAATAGCCCTGGTAAGGACTCTGAGGACGTCTAGTATCTTGATGCTGTGTCCATTGGAAGAGTAAGCTGAGGCTGTAAGGAAGTCATTTGGAGGTCAGTGTTAGTCTGACTAGAACAGCCTGACTAGAACAGCCTGACCAGAACAGCCTGACCAGGACAGAACAGTCTGACCAGGACAGAACAGCCTGACCAGGACAGCCTGACCAGGACAGCCTGACCAGGACAGAACAGCCTGACCAGGACAGAACAGCCTGACCAGGACAGCCTGACCAGGACAGAACAGCCTGAACAGCCTGACCAGGACAGAACAGCCTGACCAGGACAGAACAGCCTGACCAGAACAGAACAGCTTGACCAGCACAGCCTGACCATGACAGAACAGCCTGACCAGAACAGCCTGACCAGGACAGAACAGCCTGACCAGGACAGAACAGCCTGACCAGGACAGAACAGCCTGACTAGAACAGAACAGCCTGACTAGAACAGAACAGCCTGACTAGAACAGAACAGCCTGACTAGAACAGCCTGACTAGAACAGCCTGACTAGAACATCTCTGAACATTACCATAAATAACTGAACTATACTGCATCAAGCCATCTCTGATCTGTACTCTAAATAACTGAACTATACTGCATCAGGCCATCTCTGATCTGTACTCTAAATAACTGAACTATACTGCATTTGCAGTCTGTTCATCTCTCTCCATTTAAATATATTCATACTGATACTGTCCATCCGTCCGTCCAACTGTATATTCGTATGTCTGCTGATTCTCTTATAGCTCTATGTGCTAGTCAAGTTCTTCCACACCGATCTCAACAAAACATTGCTGGTGTGCCCAAGCTTGTAGCGTCATACCCAAAGAGAACTTGAGGCTGTAATCGCTGGCCAAAAGGTGCTTCAACAAAGTACTGATTAAAGGGTCTGAATACTTATGTAAATGGGATATTTCAGCTTTGGCAAACATTTCTAAAAACCTGTTTCTTTGCTTTGTCATTATGTGGGTATTGTGTGTGGAATTAAATACATTTTAGGATAAGGCTGTAAAGTAACAAACAAAAAAGTCAAGAGGTCCGAATGCATATTAATTGTAAAGGAGCGTCATGTCCATATCCCAAAGTTTACATCTTTGACGGTTATGTCCATATCCCAAAGTTTACATCGATATGATGGTTATTATGTCCATATCCCAAAGTTTACATCTTTGACGGTTATGTCCATATCCCAAAGTTTACATCGATATGATGGTTATTATGTCCATATCCCAAAGTTTACGTCTTTGACGGTTATGTCCATATCCCAAAGTTTACATCGATATGATGGTTATTATGTCCATATCCCAAAGTTTACGTCGATATGATGGTTATTATGTCCATATCCCAAAGTTTACGTCTTTGACGGTTATGTCCATATCCCAAAGTTTACGTCTTTGACGGTTATGTCCATATCCCAAAGTTTACATCGATATGATGGTTATTATGTCCATATCCCAAAGTTTACATCGATATGATGGTTATTATGTCCATATCCCAAAGTTTACATCGATATGATGGTTATTATGTCCATATCCCAAAGTTTACGTCTTTGACGGTTATTATGTCCATATCCCAAAGTTTACGTCGATATGATGGTTATTATGTCCATATCCCAAAGTTTACGTCGATATGATGGTTATTATGTCCATATCCCAAAGTTTACGTCGATATGATGGTTATTATGTCCATATCCCAAAGTTTACGTCTTTGACGGTTATTATGTCCATATCCCAAAGTTTACATCGATATGATGGTTATTATGTCCATATCCCAAAGTTTACATCGATATGATGGTTATTATGTCCATATCCCAAAGTTTACGTCTTTGACGGTTATTATGTCCATATCCCAAAGTTTACATCGATATGATGGTTATTATGTCCATATCCCAAAGTTTACGTCGATATGATGGTTATTATGTCCATATCCCAAAGTTTACGTCGATATGATGGTTATTATGTCCATATCCCAAAGTTTACATCGATATGATGGTTATTATGTCCATATCCCAAAGTTTACATCGATATGATGGTTATTATGTCCATATCCCAAAGTTTACGTCGATATGATGGTTATTATGTCCATATCCCAAAGTTTACATCGATATTATGGTTATTATGTCCATATCCCAAAGTTTACATCGATATGATGGTTATTATGTCCATATCCCAAAGTTTACGTAGATATGATGGTTATTATGTCCATATCCCAAAGTTTACATCGATATGATGGTTATTATGTCCATATCCCAAAGTTTACGCCAATATGATGGTTATTATGTCCATATCCCAAAGTTTACGTCTTTGACGGTTATTATGTCCATATCCCAAAGTTTACGTCGATATGATGGTTATTATGTCCATATCCCAAAGTTTACATCGATATGATGGTTATTATGTCCATATCCCAAAGTTTACATCGATATGACGGTTATTATGTCCATATCCCAAAGTTTACATCGATATGATGGTTATTATGTCCATATCCCAAAGTTTACATCGATATGATGTTTATTATGTCCATATCCCAAAGTTTACATCGATATGATGGTTATTATGTCCATATCCCAAAGTTTACGCCAATATGATGGTTATTATGTCCATATCCCAAAGTTTACGTCTTTGACGGTTATGTCCATATCCCAAAGTTTACGTCGATATGATGGTTATTATGTCCATATCCCAAAGTTTACATCGATATGACGGTTATTATGTCCATATCCCAAAGTTTACATCGATATGATGGTTATTATGTCCATATCCCAAAGTTTACATCGATATGACGGTTATTATGTCCATATCCCAAAGTTTACATCGATATGACGGTTATTATGTCCATATCCCAAAGTTTACATCGATATGATGGTTATTATGTCCATATCCCAAAGTTTACATCGATATGATGGTTATGTCGTCCATATCCCAAAGTTTACATCGATATGATGGTTATTATGTCCATATCCCAAAGTTTACATCGATATGATGGTTATTATGTCCATATCCCAAAGTTTACATCGATATGATGGTTATTATGTCCATATCCCAAAGTTTACGTCGATATGATGGTTATTATGTCCATATCCCAAAGTTTACATCGATATGATGGTTATTATGTCCATATCCCAAAGTTTACATCGATATGATGGTTATTATGTCCATATTAGAGCAGAAAAGCATTTCCACCGACATTTCTTGCATAATGAATTTTTTTCGACACAAAAAAAAAGATCCCACCTTGTCGAGCGTATTTATTTTCTGTTTTCCATCAGACCTGTCATGACTTTTATTACATTTTTTATTTTATCTGCATAAAACAGTTGGATTGAAATCTGGTTACTGTCACACTTCTAAGTGGTTGGTTCAGAAGGATAGTAGAACTAATAACACATGGTTGGTTCAGAAGGATAGGAGAACTAATAACACATGGTTGGTTCAGAAGGATAGGAGAACTAATAACACATGGTTGGTTCAGAAGGATAGGAGAACTAATAACACATGGTTGGTTCAGAAGGATAGGAGAACTAATAACACATGGTTGGTTCAGAAGGATAGGAGAACTAATAACACATGGTTGGTTCAGAAGGATAGGAGAACTAATAACACATGGTTGGTTCAGAAGGATAGGAGAACTAATAACACATGGTTGGTTCAGAAGGATAGGAGAACTAATAACACATGGTTGGTTCAGAAGGATAGGAGAACTAATAACACATGGTTGGTTCAGAAGGATAGGAGAACTAATAACACATGGTTGGTTCAGAAGGATAGGAGAACTAATAACACATGGTTGGTTCAGAAGGATAGGAGAACTAATAACACATGGTTGGTTCAGAAGGATAGGAGAACTAATAACACATGGTTGGTTCAGAAGGATAGTAGAACTAATAACACATGGTTGGTTCAGAAGGATAGGAGAACTAATAACACATGGTTGGTTCAGAAGGATAGGAGAACTAATAACACATGGTTGGTTCAGAAGGATAGGAGAACTAATAACACATGGTTGGTTCAGAAGGATAGGAGAACTAATAACACATGGTTGGTTCAGAAGGATAGGAGAACTAATAACACATGGTTGGTTCAGAAGGATAGGAGAACTAATAACACATGGTTGGTTCAGAAGGATAGTAGAACTAATAACACATGGTTGGTTCAGAAGGATAGGAGAACTAATAACACATGGTTGGTTCAGAAGGATAGGAGAACTAATAACACATGGTTGGTTCAGAAGGATAGGAGAACTAATAACACATGGTTGGTTCAGAAGGATAGGAGAACTAATAACACATGGTTGGTTCAGAAGGATAGGAGAACTAATAACACATGGTTGGTTCAGAAGGATAGGAGAACTAATAACACATGGTTATTAGATTAAATGGCTTAAAACACCCCTATCCAGGAGCGTGAGAGTTTAAAACAGTAGTACGGTTTGTAACCTTCAACTACCCTGCTTGTCTGCCTGCCGTTGGTTCGTACCAGAAGCTCTGCTGAACGGATGCTACCATTCTACCAAGCTGTGGGTTCCCCCCCAGGAATACCACTGCCGTTGGTTCGTACCAGAAGCTCTTCTGAATGGATGCTACCATTCTACCAAGCTGTGGTTTCCCCCCCAGGAATACCACTGCCGTTGGTTCGTACCAGAAGTCTGAATGGATGCTACCATTCTACCAAGCTGTGGTTTCCCCCCCAGGAATACCACTGCCGTTGGTTCGTACCAGAAGTCTGAACGGATGCTACCATTCTACCAAGCTGTGGTTTCCCCCCCAGGAATACCACTGCCGTTGGTTCGTACCAGAAGTCTGAATGGATGCTACCATTCTACCAAGCTGTGGGTTCCCCCCCAGGAATACCACTGCCGTTGGTTCGTACCAGAAGCTCTTCTGAATGGATGCTACCATTCTACCAAGCTGTGGTTTCCCCCCCAGGAATACCACTGCTGTTGGTTCGTACCAGAAGCTCTTCAGAATGGATGCTACCATTCTACCAAGCTGTGGGTTCCCCCCCAGGAATACCACTGCCGTTGGTTCGTACCAGAAGCTCTTCAGAACGGATGCTACCATTCTACCAAGCTGTGGTTTCCCCCCCAGGAATACCACTGCTGTTGGTTCGTACCAGAAGCTCTGCTGAACGGATGCTACCATTCTACCAAGCTGTGGGTTCCCCCCCAGGAATACCACTGCCGTTGGTTCGTACCAGAAGCTCTTCAGAATGGATGCTACCATTCTACCAAGCTGTGGTTTCCCCCCCAGGAATACCACTGCTGTTGGTTCGTACCAGAAGTCTGAATGGATGCTACCATTCTACCAAGCTGTGGTTTCCCCCCCAGGAATACCACTGCCGTTGGTTCGTACCAGAAGTCTGAACGGATGCTACCATTCTACCAAGCTGTGGTTTCCCCCCCAGGAATACCACTGCTGTTGGTTCGTACCAGAAGCTCTTCTGAATGGATGCTACCATTCTACCAAGCTGTGGTTTCCCCCCCAGGAATACCACTGCTGTTGGTTCGTACCAGAAGCTCTTCTGAACGGATGCTACCATTCTACCAAGCTGTGGGTTCCCCCCCAGGAATACCACTGCCGTTGGTTCGTACCAGAAGTCTGAACGGATGCTACCATTCTACCAAGCTGTGGTTTCCCCCCCAGGAATACCACTGCCGTTGGTTCGTACCAGAAGTCTGAATGGATGCTACCATTCTACCAAGCTGTGGTTTCCCCCCCAGGAATACCACTGCCGTTGGTTCGTACCAGAAGCTCTTCAGAACGGATGCTACCATTCTACCAAGCTGTGGGTTCCCCCCCAGGAATACCACTGCTGTTGGTTCGTACCAGAAGCTCTGCTGAACGGATGCTACCATTCTACCAAGCTGTGGTTTCCCCCCCCAGGAATACCACTGCTGTTGGTTCCTACCAGAAGCTCTTCTGAACGGATGCTACCATTCTACCAAGCTGTGGTTTCCCACCCAGGAGTTCCACCCACAACCCAGTGATTACCCAACCAGAGACCAGAGATATTGTGTATGAGCCTGGCTGGGCCGGGTTAAGTGCTGCTTCTCTCCCTCCCTCCTGTCTGTCAGGCCCAACCGCACTGTTTCTAGGCTATCAATTTACCATTTAGTCATTTAGCAGATGCTCTTATACACAGCGACTTACAGCAGTAGTAGTAGTGAGTGAGTGTGTACATTTTGGTACCGACGTCTGACTGGTCTAAAGTAGTGCGCTAAACTGGGAATAGGGTGCTATTTAGGAAGCAGTCCTAGACTGTGTTTTCTCCTGCTATCTTCCTATTGACGGAGCATTACATTTCCTGATGGGGGCGGGGCCACTGGTGTCAGACAGTCATTGTGTTACTATGCTGTAATAGAAGGAAATATACCCTGGTAGTTCTTATCCTAGTGTAGCCATCTATTCTGTTCAGCTGCTCAGCCTGCCTGTCCGTGTTCTCCTCCTCTGTGAAGCTGACTGACTGTCCATGTTCTCTGTGAAGCTGACTGACTGTCCTTGTTCTCCTCCTCTGTGAAGCTGACTGGCTGTCCGTGTCCTCCTCCTCTGTGAAGCTGACTGGCTGTCCGTGTTCTCCTCCTCTGTGAAGCTGACTGACTGTCCTTGTTCTCCTCCTCTGTGAAGCTGACTGACTGTACGTGTTCTCCTCCTCTGTGAAGCTGACTGACTGTCTGTGTTCTCCTCCTCTGTGAAGCTGACTGACTGTCCTTGTTCTCCTCCTCTGTGAAGCTGACTGACTGTCCGTGTTCTCCTCCTCTGTGAAGCTGACTGACTGTCCGTGTTCTCCTCCTCTGTGAAGCTGACTGACTGTCCTTGTTCTCCTCCTCTGTGAAGCTGACTGACTGTCTGTGTTCTCCTCCTCTGTGAAGCTGACTGACTGTTCGTGTTCTCCTCCTCTGTGAAGCTGACTGGCTGTCCGTGTCCTCCTCCTCTGTGAAGCTGACTGGCTGTCCGTGTTCTCCTCCTCTGTGAAGCTGACTGACTGTCCGTGTTCTCCTCCTCTGTGAAGCTGACTGTCCATGTTCTCTGTGAAGCTAACTGACTGTCCGTGTTCTCCTCTGTGAAGCCGACTGACTGTCCGTGTTCTCCTCTGTGAAGCTGACTGACTGACTGTCCGTGTTCTCCTCTGTGAAGCTGACTGACTGACTGTCCGTGTTCTCCTCTGTGAAACTGACTGACTGTTCGTGTTCTCTTCTGTGAAACTGACTGACTGTCCGTGTTCTCCTCTGTGAAGCTGACTGACTGACTGTCCGTGTTCTCCTCTGTGAAACTGACTGACTGTCCGTGTTCTCCTCTGTGAAGCTGACTGACTGACTGTCCGTGTTCTCCTCTGTGAAACTGACTGACTGTCCGTGTTCTCCTCTGTGAAGCTGACTGACTGACTGTCCGTGTTCTCCTCTGTGAAACTGACTGACTGTCCGTGTTCTCCTCTGTGAAGCTGACTGACTGACTGTCCGTGTTCTCCTCTGTGAAACTGACTGACTGACTGTCCGTGTTCTCCTCTGTGAAACTGACTGACTGACTGTCCGTGTTCTCCTCTGTGAAGCTGACTGACTGTCCGTGTTCTCCTCTGTGAAACTGACTGACTGTCCGTGTTCTCTTCTGTGAAACTGACTGACTGTCCGTGTTCTCCTCTGTGAAGCTCTGACTGACTGTCCGTGTTCTCCTCTGTGAAACTGACTGACTGTCCGTGTTCTCCTCTGTGAAGCTGACTGACTGACTGTCCGTGTTCTCCTCTGTGAAACTGACTGACTGTCCGTGTTCTCCTCTGTGAAGCTGACTGACTGACTGTCCGTGTTCTCCTCTGTGAAACTGACTGACTGTCCGTGTTCTCCTCTGTGAAGCTGACTGACTGACTGTCAGTGTTCTCCTCTGTGAAGCTGACTGACCGTGTTCTTCTCTGTGAAACTGACTGACTGTCCGTGTTCTCCTCTGTGAAGCTGACTGACTGACTGTCCGTGTTCTCCTCTGTGAAACTGACTGACTGTCCGTGTTCTCCTCTGTGAAACTGACTGACTGTCAGAGTTCTCCTCTGTGAAGCTGACTGACTGACTGTCCGTGTTCTCCTCTGTGAAGCTGACTGACCGTGTTCTTCTCTGTGAAACTGACTGACTGTCCGTGTTCTCCTCTGTGAAGCTGACTGACTGACTGTCCGTGTTCTCCTCTGTGAAACTGACTGACTGTCCGTGTTCTCCTCTGTGAAACTGACTGACTGTCCGTGTTCTTCTCTGTGAAGCTGACTGACCGTGTTCTTCTCTGTGAAGCTGGGAGCTAGTAAAATACAGCAGGCTGTGGCAGTTTGTAATCAGATCGCTCAAACTGGATAATCTCTGTTCAAATGCCGTCCGGAAATCTTGCCTTTGATTCGGCAGCTTGCAGAGAGCAAATGGCTTACAGAGATTCCTCTCCATGAAGCCGTCTGATCAGCAAGCAGAGGAGGAGAGGAGAGGAGGTCTGGGCTGGAGAGGGGAGAGGAGGAGTGGAGGGGAGGGGAGAGGATGTCTGGGCTGGGGAGGAGAGGAGGGCTGGGGAGGAGAGTAGGAGGGGAGAGGAGGTCTGGGCTGGGGAGGAGAGGAGGTCTGGGCTGGGGAGGAGAGGAGGAGGGGAGAGGAGGTCTGGGCTGGGGAGGAGAGGAGGAGGGGAGAGGAGGTCTGGGCTGGGGAGGAGAGGAGGTCTGGGCTGGGGAGGAGAGGAGGAGGGGAGAGGAGGTCTGGGCTGGGGAGGAGAGGAGGTCTGGGCTGGGGAGGGGAGGAGGTCTGGGGAGGGGAGGAAACGAGAAGGGAGGGGAGGAGGTCTGTGCTGGGGCGGGGAGGAGGTCTGGGCCTTTTCTTCAGGAGGAGAGGAGGAGGAGGAGGAGGAGGAGAGGAGAAATGCAGTTTAGACATTCTGTATTGTTTAACCCCTTTCAGCTCCTAACTTGTTCCTGACCCTCTGACCTGTTCTGCCGCTCCACTGACCTGTTTTAAAAGGTTTATACCTCAGGTTGTGAGTCAGGGCATCAAGCTGTCCCTGTCCCTAACCCTGTCCCTGTCCCTAGCCCTGTCCCTGTCCCTAGCCCTGTTCCTAGCCCTGTCCCTAGCCCTGTCCCTATCCCTGTCCCTGTCCCTAGCCCTAGCCCTGTCCCTAGCCCTGCCCTGTCCCTAGCCCTGCCCTGTCCCTAGCCCTAGCCCTGTCCCTAGCCCTGTCCCTGTCCCTAGCCCTGCCCCTAGCCCTATCCCTGTCCCTAGCCCTGTCCCTGTTCCTAGCCCTGTCCCTGTCCCTAGCCCTGTCCCTAGCCCTGTCCTGTCCCTAGCCCTGTCCCTAGCCCTGTCCCTAGCCCTGTCCCTAGCCCTGTCCTGTCCCTGTCCCTAACCCTGTCCCTAACCCTGTCCCTAGCCCTGTCTCTGTCCCTAGCCCTGTCTCTGTCCGTAACCCTGGCCCTAACCCTGTCCCTGCCCCTGGCCCTAGCCCTGTCCCTAACCCTGTCCCTAGCCCTGTCCCTAACCCTGTCCCTGTCCCTAACCCTGTCCCTAACCCTCAACAGCCTCAGCGTGAGGTGTGAGGGAGGAAGCTGTGTTTATATGGAGGCTGAGTCCTCAGGTAAACCTGTCTGAAACATCACACACACACACACACACACACACACACACACACACACACACACACACACACACACACACACACACACACACACTTGTCTGAAACCACACACACACACACACACACTGACACACATGTCTATGTTAGTACCATGACCTTGCTGCTCCCTGCATTCCCTGACACACTCCCTGGATCATTATGGAGACACTGGGAAAACACTGGGCTGAACCCCACACACACACACACACACACACACACACACACACACACACACACACGGCTGTATATTTATACAGCAACCTCATTGGGTAAAAATGGTTGACTTCAGGGTGAGGGGCCTCTGTTAGTACTACAGTACTATTCCTCTGGGGGTACTCTGTTAGTACTACAGTACTCCTCTGTTAGTACTACAGTACTCCTCTGTTAGTACTACAGTACTATTCCTCTGGGGGTACTCTGTTAGTACTACAGTACTCCTCTGTTAGTACTACAGTACTCCTCTGTTAGTACTACAGTACTCCTCTGTTAGTACTACAGTACTCCTCTGGGGGTACTCTGTTAGTATTACAGTACTCCTCTGTTAGTACTACAGTACTCCTCTGTTAGTACTACAGTACTCCTCTGGGGGTACTCTGTTAGTACTACAGTACTCCTCTGGGGGTACTCTGTTAGTACTACAGTACTATTCCTCTGGGGGTACTCTGTTAGTAGTACAGTACTCCTCTGTTAGTACTACAGTACTCCTCTGGGGGTTCTCTGTTAGTACTACAGTACTCCTCTGTTAGTACTACAGTACTATTCCTCTGGGGGTACTCTGTTAGTACTACAGTACTCCCCTGTTAGTACTACAGTACTCCTCTGTTAGTACTACAGTACTCCTCTGGGGGTACTCTGTTAGTACTACAGTACTCCTCTGTTAGTACTACAGTACTCCTCTGGTGGTACTCTGTTAGTGCTACAGTACTCCTCTGTTAGTACTACAGTACTCCTCTGTTAGTACTACAGTACCCCTCTGTTAGTACTACAGTACCCCTCTGGGGGTACTCTGTTAGTACTACAGTACTCCTCTGTTAGTTCTACAGTACTCCTCTGTTAGTACTACAGTACCCCTCTGTTAGTACTACAGTACTCCTCTGGTGGTACTCTGTTAGTGCTACAGTACTCCTCTGTTAGTACTACAGTACTCCTCTGTTAGTACTACAGTACCCCTCTGTTAGTACTACAGTACCCCTCTGGGGGTACTCTGTTAGTACTACAGTACTCCTCTGTTAGTTCTACAGTACTCCTCTGTTAGTACTACAGTACCCCTCTGTTAGTACTACAGTACCCCTCTGGGGGTACTCTGTTAGTACTACAGTACTCCTCTGTTAGTACTACAGTACTGTTGAAGTTCATTAGACCTCTTTTCCATTCATAACATCTACCCATTTATCAGACTGTTCTATACAAAACAACGTAGTGGTGCATCGTCTGTGGTGGTATTGTGTGTTGTCCATCATCGTCTGTGGTGGTATTGTATGTTGTCCATCATCGTCTGTGGTGGTATTGTATGTTGTCCATCATCGTCTGTGGTGGTATTGTATGTTGTCCATCATCGTCTGTGGTGGTATTGTGTGTTGTCCATCATCGTCTGTGGTGGTATTGTATGTTGTCCATCATCGTCTGTGGTGGTATTGTATGTTGTCCATCATCGTCTGTGGTGGTATTGTATGTTGTCCATCATCGTCTGTGGTGGTATTGTATGTTGTCCATCATCGTCTGTGGTGGTATTGTGTGTTGGTCCTGTTCATCGTCTGTGGTGGTGTTGTGTGTTGTCCATCATCGTCTGTGGTGGTATTGTATGTTGTCCATCATCGTCTGTGGTGGTATTGTATGTTGTCCATCATCGTCTGTGGTGGTATTGTATGTTGTCCATCATCGTCTGTGGTGGTATTGTATGTTGTCCTGTTCATCGTCTGTGGTGGTATTGTATGTTGTCCTGTTCATCGTCTGTGGTGGTATTGTGTGTTGTCCTGTTCATCGTCTGTGGTGGTATTGTATGTTGTCCATCATCGTCTGTGGTGGTATTGTATGTTGTCCATCATCGTCTGTGGTGGTATTGTATGTTGGTCCTGTTCATCGTCTGTGGTGGTATTGTGTGTTGTCCATCATCGTCTGTGGTGGTATTGTATGTTGTCCATCATCGTCTGTGGTGGTATTGTATGTTGTCCATCATCGTCTGTGGTGGTATTGTATGTTGGTCCTGTTCATCGTCTGTGGTGGTATTGTATGTTGGTCCTGTTCATCGTCTGTGGTGGTATTGTGTGTTGTCCATCATCGTCTGTGGTGGTATTGTATGTTGTCCATCATCGTCTGTGGTGGTATTGTATGTTGTCCATCATCGTCTGTGGTGGTATTGTGTGTTGTCCATCATCGTCTGTGGTGGTATTGTATGTTGTCCATCATCGTCCGTGGTGGTATTGTATGTTGTCCATCATCGTCCGTGGTGGTATTGTATGTTGTCCATCATCGTCTGTGGTGGTATTGTATGTTGTCCATCATCGTCTGTGGTGGTATTGTGTGTTGTCCATCGTCGTCTGTGGTGGTATTGTATGTTGTCCATCATCGTCTGTGGTGGTATTGTATGTTGTCCATCATCATCTGTGGTGGTATTGTATGTTGTCCATCATCGTCTGTGGTGGTATTGTATGTTGGTCCTGTTCATCGTCTGTGGTGGTATTGTATGTTGTCCATCATCGTCTGTGGTGGTATTGTATGTTGTCCATCATCGTCTGTGGTGGTATTGTGTGTTGTCCATCATCGTCTGTGGTGGTATTGTATGTTGTCCATCATCGTCTGTGGTGGTATTGTGTGTTGTCCATCATCGTCTGTGGTGGTATTGTGTGTTGTCCATCATCGTCTGTGGTGGTATTGTATGTTGGTCCTGTTCATCGTCTGTGGTGGTATTGTATGTTGTCCATCATCGTCTGTGGTGGTATTGTATGTTGTCCATCATCGTCTGTGGTGGTATTGTATGTTGTCCATCATCGTCTGTGGTGGTATTGTGTGTTGTCCATCATCGTCTGTGGTGGTATTGTGTGTTGTCCATCATCGTCTGTGGTGGTATTGTTCATCGTCTGTGGTGGTATTGTGTGTTGTCCCGTCCATCGCTGTAATGTTGTGCCTCATGGCCCGGTCCTTATTGTACATGATCGTTAGTTCTCAATGGAGTTTTTTCTCCTTAAATAAAAGTGGAAATAATAAACACATCAAATCTGCAGATGGCGAACTGTGTCTTTTAGTTCCCTGGTAAAAGCCTCGCTGAGACGAGGGGTTTTCAGTAAGCCGCTGTTGTTGATGGAGCTGGGCTCCTAGTGGTCAGACTTACAGCAGGCTGTGGTTATGGTTACTGCTCTCCTCAGACAGGAAGTGGAGGGGGGGAGATGAACCCTCAGCTTCCTGCAGTCAGTGAGTCAGTCCACTGAAGTGGTGATCAATATGTGGTGTACAGGATGCTCCTCTCTACAGACTAATCCCTCTCCAGAGGCCCTCCGGACAGCAGGCTGCTATTCATTCCATTACTGCAGTCTGCAGATTACAGAGAGTTAAGGGAATCTGCATTGGGTTTAGGGTTAAGGGCCTTCCATTGGGTTTAGGGTTAAGGGCCTTCCATTGGGTTTAGGGTTAAGGGCCTTCCATTGGGTTTAGGGTTAAGGGCCCTCCATTGGGTTTAGGGCCTTCCATTGGGTTTAGGGTTAAGGGCCTTCCATTGGGTTTAGGGCTAAGGGCCTTCCATTGGGTTTAGGGGTAAGGGCCTTCCATTGGGTTTAGGGGTAAGGGCCTTCCATTGGGTTTAGGGTTAAGGGCCTTCCATTGGGTTAAGGGCCCTCCATTGGGTTTAGGGTTAAGGGGCCTCCATTGGGTTTAGGGCCTTCCATTGGGTTTAGGGCTAAGGGCCTTCCATTGGGTTTAGGGGTAAGGGCCTTCCATTGGGTTTAGGGTTAAGGGCCTTCCATTGGGTTAAGGGCCTTCCATTGGGTTTAGGGTTAAGGGCCCTCCATTGGGTTTAGGGCCTTCCATTGGGTTTAGGGTTAAGGGCCTTCCATTGGGTTTAGGGCTAAGGGCCTTCCATTGGGTTTAGGGGTCCTGTATTACGATTGGTTGAGCTGACATTGGGTTTAGGTTCAGGGGTCCTACATTGGGTTTAGGTTCAGGGGTCCCACATTGGGTTTAGGTTTAGGGGTCCTACATTGGGTTTAGGTTTAGGGGTCCTACATTGGGTTTAGGTTTAGGGGTCCTACATTGGGTTTAGGTTTAGCGGTCCTACATTGGGTTTAGGTTTAGGGGTCCTACATTGGGTTTAGGGGTCCTACATTGGGTTTATGTTTAGGGGTCCTACATTGGGTTTAGGTTTAGGAGTCCTACATTGGGTTTAGGTTTAGTGGTCCTATATTGGGTTTAGGTTTAGGGGTCCTACATTGGGTTTAGGGGTCCTACATTGGGTTTAGGGGTCTGACATTGGGTTTAGGTTGGGGGCAGACATTGGGTTTAGGTTTAGTGGTCCTACATTAGGTTTAGGTTTAGGGGTCCTACATTGGGTTTAGGTTTAGGGGTCCTACATTGGGTTTAGGGGTCTCTCATTGGGTTTAGGGGTCCTACATTGGGTTTAGGTTCAGGGGTCCTACATTAGGTTTAGGTTTAGGGGTCCTACATTGGGTTTAGGTTTAGGGGTCCTACATTGGGTTTAGGGGTCTCTCATTGGGTTTAGGTTTAGGGGTCCTACATTGGGTTTAGGTTTAGGGGTCCTACATTGGGTTTAGGTTTAGGGGTCCTACATTGGGTTTAGGTTCAGGGGTCCTACATTGGGTTTAGGTTTAGGGGTCCTACATTGGGTTTAGGTTTAGGGGTCCTACATTGGGTTTAGGGGTCTCTCATTGGGTTTAGGTTTAGGGGTCCTACATTGGGTTTAGGTCGGGGAGCTGACATTGGGTTTAGGTCGGGGAGCTACAAACCCTACAAACCTGACTCAGTTACACCAGCTCTGGTCAGGAGGAATGAGCTAAAAATCACCCAACTTATTGTGGGAAGCTTGTGGAAGGCTACCCGAAAACGTTTGACCCAAGTTAAACAATTTAAAGGCAATGCTACCAAATACTAACTGAGTGTATGTAAACTTCTGACCCACTGGGAATGTGATGAAAGAAATAAAAGCTGAAATAAATCATTCTCTCTACTATTATTCTGACATTTTACATTCTTAAAATAAAACGGTTGATTACTAACTGACTTAAGACAGGGGATTGTTACGAGGATTAAATGTCAGTAATTGTGGATAAAACAGAGTTTTAAATGTATTTGGCTAAGGTGTATGTAAACTTCCGAACTTCACAACTGTCTGTCCGGGAAACCAGCCCCCCATATATGTAGGATGTGATTAATAATGGACTAGTTCTGCGAAGGGAACACTTGGAAGAGAGAGTCCAGTGGAAGTCTGTGTAGAAGTGTCTCAGTGAAAAACCCTATGGTTGTATGACACTGTGCTCCTCATCCCGTGGGTGGTCTGTATGTCCCAGGCTGAGTGGTAGCTGAGTGGTAGCTCCCTCTGACCCCGGAGTCATTATAGCAGTGATGACTGACCATATAAGGCAGGACATTTTGATTGGATTCTTTTCTAACCAATAAAAACCCTCGGTGGTGCTCGTAGGGAAAGTCCCAGTGCTACTTGATTCAGGCTAAAACACAGATGTTGTTTTTTTCCCTTCACTATATTGTACTGAATTTATTTTAATGTTCTCTGAAAGTAGAGGGATTTTCTTCTCAAATTAAGCTTTCCTGTCCTTGGCTCGTTGATATATTGCTTTTTTAGTAAAGAGTCAATATCCACTTCGCCTCAGAGGGGGAGGGAGAGGGGGAGGGAGGGTGGGTGTGAGTGTGTTATTGAGTAGGTAGGTTTTGCTTTCATCTGGGCCCGTCTCCGTGATGTGTGGGTGGTGTGGGGTCGGGGGATGATATGGGGTCGGGGGGGCGGTATGGGGTAGGGGGATGATATGGGGTCGGGGGGGCGGTATGGGGTAGGGGGATGATATGGGGTAGGGGTGGTGGTAGGGGGATGATATGGGGTAGGGGGATGATAGGGGGTAGGGGTGGTGGTATGGGGTCGGGGTGGTGGTAGGGGTGGTGATATGGGGTAGGGGGATGATATGGGGTAGGGGGATGATATGGGGTAGGGGGATGATATGGGGTAGGGGGATGATATGGGGTTGGGGGTTGATATGGGGTAGGGGTGGTGGTATGGGGTAGGGGGATGATATGGGGTAGGGGTGGTGGTATGGGGTAGGGGGATGATATGGGGTCAAGGGATGATATGGGGTCGGGGGATGATATGGGGTAGGGGGATGATATGGGGTAGGGGTGGTGGTAGGGGTGGTGATATGGGGTAGGGGGATGATATGGGGTAGGGGGATGATATGGGGTCGGGGGATGATATGGGGTAGGGGGATGATATGGGGTAGGGGGATGATATGGGGTAGGGGGATGATATGGGGTAGGGGGATGATATGGGGTCGGGGGATGATATGGGGTCAAGGGATGATATGGGGTAGGGGGATGATATGGGGTAGGGGTGGTGGTAGGGGTGGTGGTATGGGGTAGGGGGATGATATGGGGTCGGGGGATGATATGGGGTCAAGGGATGATATGGGGTAGGGGGATGATATGGGGTAGGGGTGGTGGTAGGGGTGGTGGTATGGGGTAGGGGGATGATATGGGGTAGGGGGATGATATGGGGTAGGGGTGGTGGTATGGGGTAGGGGGATGATATGGGGTAGGGGGATGATATGGGGTAGGGGGATGATATGGGGTAGGGGTGGTGGTATGGGGTAGGGGGATGATATGGGGTAGGGGGATGATATGGGGTAGGGGTGGTGGTATGGGGTAGGGGGATGATATGGGGTAGGGGGATGATATGGGGTAGGGGGATGATATGGGGTAGGGGTGGTGGTATGGGGTAGGGGGATGATATGGGGTAGGGGGATGATATGGGGTAGGGGTGGTGGTATGGGGTAGGGGGATGATATGGGGTAGGGGGATGATATGGGGTAGGGGTGGTGGTATGGGGTAGGGGGATGATATGGGGTAGGGGTGGTGATATGGGGTAGGGTAGGGGTGGTGGTATGGGGTAGGGGGATGATATGGGGTAGGGGGATGATATGGGGTCGAGGGATGATATGGGGTAGGGGGATGATATGGGGTAGGGGGATGATATGGGGTAGGGGGATGATATGGGGTCGAGGGATGATATGGGGTCGGGGGATGATATGGGGTAGGGGGATGATATGGGGTAGGGGGATGATATGGGGTAGGGGGATGATATGGGGTCGGGGGATGATATGGGGTAGAGGGATGATATGGGGTAGGGGGATGATGAGGTGGTGGTAGTAGAGGTGGCGGTATGGGGTCGGGGTGGTGGTATGGGGTAGGGGGATGATATGGGGTAGGGGGATGATATGGGGTAGGGGTGGTGATATGGGGTAGGGGTGGTGATATGGGGTAGGGGGATGATATGGGGTAGGGGGATGATATGGGGTAGAGGGATGATATGGGGTAGGGGTGGTGGTAGGGGGAGGATATGGGGTAGGGGGATGATATGGGGTAGGGGGATGATATGGGGTCGGGATGGTGGTATGGGGTAGGGGTGGTGTTAGGGGTGGTGATATGGGGTCGGGGGAGGATATGGGGTAGAGGGATGATATGGGGTAGGGGGAGGATATGGGGTAGAGGGATGAAATGGGGTAGGGGTGGTGATATGGGGTCGGGGGAGGATATGGGGTCGGGGGAGGATATGGGGTAGGGGGAGGATATGGGGTAGGGGTGGTGATATGGGGTAGGGGTGGTGATATGGGGTAGGGGGAGGATATGGGGTAGGGGTGGTGATATGGGGTAGGGGGAGGATATGGGGTAGGGGTGGTGATATGGGGTAGGGGGAGGATATGGGGTAGGGGTGGTGATATGGGGTAGGGGTGGTGATATGGGGTAGGGGTGGTGATATGGGGTAGGGGTGGTGATATGGGGTAGGGGGGAGGATATGGGGTAGGGGTGGTGATATGGGGTAGGGGTGGTGATATGGGGTAGGGGGAGGATATGGGGTAGGGGTGGTGATATGGGGTAGGGGGAGGATATGGGGTAGGGGGATGATATGGGGTAGGGGGATGAGATGGGGTAGGGGGAGGATATGGGGTAGGGGGATGATATGGGGTCGGGGGATGATATGGGGTAGGGGTGGTGGTAGGGGGAGGATATGGGGTAGGGGGATGATATGGGGTAGGGGGATGATATGGGGTAGGGGTGGTGATATGGGGTCGGGGTGGTGATATGGGGTCGGGGGATGATATGGGGTAGGGGTGGTGGTATGGGGTAGGGGGATGATATGGGGTAGGGGTGGTGGTATGGGGTAGGGGGATGGTATGGGGTAGGGTTGGTGGTATGGGGTAAGGGGATGATATGGGGTAGGGGGATGGTATGGGGTAGGGTTGGTGGTATGGGGTAAGGGGATGATATGGGGTCGGGGGATGATATGGGGTAGGGGTGGTGGTAGGGGGAGGATATGGGGTAGAGGGATGAAATGGGTGATGTGTAGGGGTGGTGGTATGGGGTCGGGGTGGTGGAATGGGGTAGGTATGGTGGGTAGTGGGTAGTTACGAGAGAGAGAGAGAGGATTGTGGGAGAGAGAGAGAGGATTGTGGCAGAGAGAGAGAGGATTGTGGCGGAGAGAGAGAGAGGATTGTGGCAGAGAGAGAGAGGATTGTGGCAGAGAGAGAGAGGATTGTGGCAGAGAGAGAGAGGATTGTGGGAGAGAGAGAGAGGATTGTGGCAGAGAGAGAGAGGATTGTGGCAGAGAGAGAGAGGATTGTGGCAGAGAGAGAGAGGATTGTGGGAGAGAGAGAGAGGATTGTGGGAGAGAGAGGATTGTGGCAGAGAGAGAGAGGATTGTGGCAGAGAGAGAGAGGATTGTGGCAGAGAGAGAGAGGATTGTGGCAGAGAGAGAGAGGATTGTGGCAGAGAGAGAGAGGATTGTGGGAGAGAGAGGATTGTGGGAGGCATATGGTTTAGCTGAAATGATAATAAACATTGTATGCTTGGAGACGTCTATCGCCTGCCTGACGCTGACCACATTGCTTCTTAAAATGACCAACACGATAAGAATTTACATGTGTTATAATTATATTGTAATTGCTTATTAAGTCTTTCACAGAACCTTGAGACCGTTAAAATTTCCAGCTGACAGGGAGAGAAAGGACGCTCTCTCTCTCTCTCTCTCTCTCCTTCTGGGTCTCTCTCTGTCTCTCTGTCTCTCTCTCTCTCTCTCTCTCTCTCTCTCTCTGTCTCTCTCTGTCTCTCTCTGTCTCTCTCTCTCTCTCTCTCTCTCTCTCTCTCTCCTTCGGGGTCTCTCTCTCTCTCTCTCTCTCTCTCTCTCTCAGTAGTTGTCTCTGCTGCGCCGTGGCCTCTTGTTGAGGAGAATCAAGGAGAAGAACACCCTGACTTCTGGGCCTGGAGACTGGGGCAGGGTTCTGTTGTATTTCCGTGATGTCTGATTCATCCAGAATGTTATGAAGACATGAAACACGTCTCATCAGATTATATTGATACAGACAACCACATCCCTGAACTAGGGGGAGGATGTAGTGATGTACTGTAACATAACTGCTCTGTTATGTTGACCTGAATAACTTGATTTTGATATTTACAGTACTTGGCACATGTTGATCTTTTAAGAAGCTAGATACAGTAGAGATGTTAAACCTCTCTCAGAGGGCTTTATGTTCCCACAGCCCGACAACACCCTCCTAGTCCTAACCTGTTGGAGTCTAGCATACTAAACCTCTCTCAGAGGGCTTTATGGGTAGGGTCCTAACCTGTTGGAGTCTAGCATACTAAACCTCTCTCAGAGGGCTTTATGGGTAGGGTCCTAACCTGTTGGAGTCTAGCATACTAAACCTCTCTGAGGGCTTTATGGGTAGGGTCCTAACCTGTTGGAGTCTAGCATACTAAACCTCTCTCAGAGGGCTTTATGTTCCCACAGCCTGACAACACCCTCCTAGTCCTAACCTGTTGGAGTCTAGCATACTAAACCTCTCTCAGAGGGCTTTATGGGTAGGGTCCTAACCTGTTGGAGTCTAGCATACTAAACCTCTCTCAGAGGGCTTTATGGGTAGGGTCCTAACCTGTTGGAGTCTAGCATACTAAACCTCTCTGAGGGCTTTATCGTTAGGGTCCTAACCTGTTGGACTCTAGCATACTAAACCTCTCTCAGAGGGCTTTATGGGTAGGGTCCTAACCTGTTGGAGTCTAGCATACTAAAAGCCCTCTGAAGGAAGTTATGTTACCACAGTCTGACAACACCTGGCTCCTAACAGGGGGAGAATAGGTCCAGAGACAACCATTTTCAAGTTATTTGTGGTTTGGAGTATATACATTGGAAATCTTACTGACCCATTGGCCTTTCCACAGGCCTCTCCTCCCTGAATGTAAGGTGTCCAATCAAAATCTTCGGACCAATGGGTAAAATAATGTTGATTATGTAGATAATCCTCTAGGAAAACCAATGGTCATTAAGCAATAAGGCGCTAGGGGGTGTGTGGTATATGGCCAATATACCACGGCTAAAAGGCTGTCCTTAGGCCCCGACGCAACGCGGAGTGCCTGGACCACAGCCATTAGCCGTGGTATATCGGCCGTATATCACAAACCCCCAGAGGTACCTTATTGCTGTTATAAACTGGTTACCAACGTCATTAGAACAGCAAATAGTATTTATTGTTTTAGTGTTCAAATTCAATCTCCAGCGGTCCCATAGTAACGAACATGTCTGGAGTCGGGACGAGACAAGATGAGGCAGCTTTTCTCAACCAGTCGAAACATATATGATCCCGATTCATATATCTTTATATCAGAACTTCAATTGAAAGAAAGTTCCGTGAAATGAAGTGCAGCTGGTTTGCAGTCTTTCCAGCTTCAGTTTGAAGTGAGTGTGTTAGCTGTGTTGTTGGCTAGCTCCTCTGAACAACAGTGTATTAGAGATACATCACTACAGTGTATTAGAGATACGATACATCACTACAGTGTATTAGAGATATGATACATCACTACAGTGTATTAGAGATACATCACTACAGTGTATTAGAGATATGATACATCACTACAGTGTATTAGAGATATGATACATCACTACAGTGTATTAGAGATATGATACATCACTACAGTGTATTAGAGATATGATACATCACTACAGTGTATTAGAGATAAATCACTACAGTGTATTAGAGATATGATACATCACTACAGTGTATACACTGTAGTGATGTATCATATCTCTAATTCACTGTAGTGATGTATCATATCCCTAATACACTGTAGTGATGTATCATATCCCTAATACACTAGTGATGTAGCATATCTCTAATACACTGTAGTGATGTATCTCTAATACACTGTAGTGATGTATCATATCCCTAATACACTGTAGTGATGTATCATATCTCTAATACACTGTAGTGATGTATCATATCTCTAATACACTGTAGTGATGTATCTCTAATACACTGTAGTGATGTATCATATCTCTAATACACTGTAGTGATGTATCTCTAATACACTGTAGTGATGTATCATATCTCTAATACACTGTAGTGATGTATCTCTAATACACTGTAGTGATGTATCTCTAATACACTGTAGTGATGTATCATATCTCTAATACACTGTAGTGATTTATCTCTAATACACTGTAGTGATGTATAATATCTCTAATACACTGTAGTGATGTATCATATCTCTAATACACTGTAGTGATGTATCATATCTCTAATACACTGTAGTGATGTATCTCTAATACACTGTAGTGATGTATCATATCCCTAATACACTGTAGTGATGTATCATATCCCTAATACACTGTAGTGATGTATCATATCCCTCCCTAATTCACTGTAGTGATGTATCATATCTCTAATACACTGTAGTGATTTATCTCTAATACACTGTAGTGATGTATCATATCTCTAATACACTGTAGTGATTTATCTCTAATACACTGTAGTGATGTATCATATCTCTAATACACTGTAGTGATGTATCATATCCCTAATACACTGTAGTGATGTATCATATCCCTCCCTAATTCACTGTAGTGATGTATCCCTAATACACTGTAGTGATGTATCATATCCCTAATACACTGTAGTGATTTATCTCTAATACACTGTAGTGATGTATCATATCTCTAATACACTGTAGTGATGTATCATATCCCTAATACACTGTAGTGATGTATCATATCCCTCCCTAATTCACTGTAGTGATGTATCCCTAATACACTGTAGTGATGTATCATATCCCTAATACACTGTAGTGATGTATCATATCCCTCCCTAATTCACTGTAGTGATGTATCTCTAATACACTGTAGTGATGTATCATATCCCTCCCTAATTCACTGTAGTGATGTATCATATCCCTAATACACTGTAGTGATGTATCATATCCCTAATACACTGTAGTGATGTATCTCTAATACACTGTAGTGATGTATCATATCCCTAATACACTGTAGTGATGTATCATATCCCTCCCTAATTCACTGTAGTGATGTATCATATATCTAATACACTGTAGTGATGTATCCCTAATACACTGTAGTGATGTATCTCTAATACACTGTAGTGATGTATCATATCTCTAATACACTGTAGTGATGTATCTCTAATACACTGTAGTGATGTATCATATCTCTAATACACTGTAGTGATGTATCTCTAATACACTGTAGTGATGTATCTCTAATACACTGTAGTGATGTATCATATCTCTAATACACTGTAGTGATTTATCTCTAATACACTGTAGTGATGTATCATATCTCTAATACACTGTAGTGATGTATCATATCTCTAATACACTGTAGTGATGTATCATATCTCTAATACACTGTAGTGATGTATCTCTAATACACTGTAGTGATGTATCATATCCCTAATACACTGTAGTGATGTATCATATCCCTAATACACTGTAGTGATGTATCATATCCCTCCCTAATTCACTGTAGTGATGTATCATATCTCTAATACACTGTAGTGATTTATCTCTAATACACTGTAGTGATGTATCATATCTCTAATACACTGTAGTGATTTATCTCTAATACACTGTAGTGATGTATCATATCTCTAATACACTGTAGTGATGTATCATATCCCTAATACACTGTAGTGATGTATCATATCCCTCCCTAATTCACTGTAGTGATGTATCCCTAATACACTGTAGTGATGTATCATATCCCTAATACACTGTAGTGATTTATCTCTAATACACTGTAGTGATGTATCATATCTCTAATACACTGTAGTGATGTATCATATCCCTAATACACTGTAGTGATGTATCATATCCCTCCCTAATTCACTGTAGTGATGTATCCCTAATACACTGTAGTGATGTATCATATCCCTAATACACTGTAGTGATGTATCATATCCCTCCCTAATTCACTGTAGTGATGTATCTCTAATACACTGTAGTGATGTATCAAATCCCTCCCTAATTCACTGTAGTGATGTATCATATCCCTAATACACTGTAGTGATTGATGTATCATATCCCTAATACACTGTAGTGATGTATCTCTAATACACTGTAGTGATGTATCATATCCCTAATACACTGTAGTGATGTATCATATCCCTCCCTAATTCACTGTAGTGATGTATCATATCTCTAATACACTGTAGTGATGTATCCCTAATACACTGTAGTGATGTATCCCTAATACACTGTAGTGATGTATCTCTAATACACTGTAGTGATGTATCATATCCCTAATACACTGTAGTGATGTATCTCTAATACACTGTAGTGATGTATCATATCTCTAATACACTGTAGTGATGTATCATATCTCTAATACACTGTAGTGATGTATCATATCCCTAATACACTGTAGTGATGTATCATATCTCTAATACACTGTAGTGATGTATCATATCTCTAATACACTGTAGTGATGTATCATATCTCTAATACACTGTAGTGATGTATCATATCTCTAATACACTGTAGTGATGTATCATATCTCTAATACACTGTAGTGATGTATCATATCTCTAATACACTGTAGTGATGTATCCCTAATACACTGTAGTGATGTATCTCTAATTCACTGTAGTGATGTATCATATCCCTCCCTAATTCACTGTAGTGATGTATCTCTAATACACTGTAGTCAGGGGCAAAGTCAGAGTGGGGAATGACTCCATTTGGGGTTGATGAATGATGTTCTTCAGGTCAGACGATATTTTTGTGATGTTCATTATGAACTAGAGTACGTTGTTTGACTAATGTTATTGTGCAGTTTAGTAAAATGTGTAAAACCACGTGAGGAGAAAACTCCAAACAAACTGCCAGATGACCATCACACATCCTTAGATCTTAACCACAAATATTAGACATTAATGAACGCTTCCCATTAAAGGCTGTGGTTGGGATTTTCCCTTTTCTGCTGAGGGAGAGGGGGAGGGGCGGAGGGAGAGAGGGAGAGGCGGAGGGAGAGAGGGAGAGGCGGAGGGAGAGGCGGAGGGTGAGGCGGAGGGAGAGAGAGAGGCGGAGAGAGAGAGAGGCGGAGAGAGAGAGAGGCGGAGGGAGAGAGAGGCGGAGGGGGGGAGAGAGAGGGTGGCAGAGAGCGATGGAGGGGGAGGCAGAGAGCGATGGAGGGAGGCAGAGAGCGATGGAGGGAGGCAGAGAGCGATGGAGGGAGGCAGAGAGCGATGGAGGGAGGCAGAGAGCGATGGAGGGAGGCAGAGAGCGATGGAGGGAGGCAGAGAGAGGGAGAGTGAGAGAGGGGGATTGTGTGTGTATGCAAGTGAAAAATAGTGTGGAGTGTCTCAGTGCAGAGTGCTTTATTGTAGCTAACACATTGCAGTTATTAGCATGGGGTGGTAGCTGTGGCTGTGGCTGTGTCTGTGCCAGCTAGGCAGAATGCTTCACATGCTCAGGCTGGGCTTGTGGTTAGCTGAGGGAGACATCTAAAGGACCAGAGCCTCTCAGATCTAATTCAGGAACTATTTATCCCTCTGTCTCTCTCCCTCTTTCTCTACCTCTATCCCCATTTTCTCTGTATGTCTACCCCTGTCTCTCTCTCTCTCTCTCTCTCTCTCTCTCTCTCTCTCTCTCTCTCTCTCTCTCTCTCTCTCTCTCTCTCTCTCTCTCTCTCTCTCTCTCTCTCTCTCTCTCTCTCTCTCTCTCTCTCTGTCTCTCTCTTTGTCTCTCTCGCTCTGTCTCAACCCTGTGAACTCTCTACCTCCCTCTGTTCTCTCTCTCTCTCTCTCTCGCTCTGTCTCAACCCTGTGAACTCTCTCTCTCTACCTCCCTCTGTTCTCTACCACTCCACATTGGGACAGTAGCTGTCATTAACACATGGTTTACTAACAGAGTAGACCACTGTACTACTCTTGAAGTTATATACAGAGGCTGCATACAGTGCATTTGGAAAGTATTCAGACCCCTTGACTTTTTCCACATTTTGTTACGTTACAGCCTTTTTCTAAAATGGATGAAGTTGTTTTCTTCCCCCTCATCAATCTACACACAATACCCCATAATGACATCACAATACCCCATAATGACATCACAATACCCCATAATGACATCACAATACCCCATAATGACATCACACTACCCCATAATGACATCACACTACCCCATAATGACATCACTATACCCCATAATGACATCACAATACCCCATAATGACATCACAATACCCCATAATGACATCACAATACCCCATAATGACATCACAATACCCCATATTGACATCACAATACCCCATATTGACATCACAATACCCCATAATGACATCACAATACCCCATAATGACATCACACTACCCCATAATGACATCACAATACCCCATAATGACATCACAATATCCCATAATGACATCACAATACCCCATAATGACATCACAATATCCCATAATGACATCACAATATCCCATAATGACATCACAATACCCCATAATGACATCACAATACCCCATATTGACATCACAATACCACATAATGACATCACAATACCCCATAATGACATCACAATACCCCATAATGACATCACAATACCCCATAATGACAAAGCAAAAATAGGTTTTTGTACGTTTTTGCAAATTGATGAAAAATCTAAAAACTGACAAGCTTGATGAGGACATTTATTTATTTATCAGTTTTAAAATAAGGCTGTAACATAACAGAATTACAGTTATCTATAAGGTTTCTCAGTCAAGCAGTGAATTTCAAACACAGATTCAACCACAAAGACCAGTGAGGTTTTTCAATGCCTCGTAAAGAAGGGCACCTGTTGGTAGATGGGTAAAAAAAAAAAAATCTGACATTGAATAACCCTTTGAGCATGGTGAAGTTATTAATTACACTTTGGATGGTGTATCAATACACCCAGTCACTAAAATGATACAGGCGTCCTTCCTAACTCAGTTGCCGGAGAGGAAGGAAACCACTTAGTGAATTCACGTTGAGACCAATGTTGACTTTAAAAACAGTTTGCAAATAAATTAATTAAAAATCCTACAATGTGATTTTCTGGATTTTTCCCCCTCATTTTTTCTGGCATAGTTGAAGTGTACCTATGATGAAAATTAGAGGCCTCTCTCATCTTTTTAAGTGGGAGAACTTAAACAATTGGTGGCTGACTAAATACTTTTTTGCCCCACTGTATATATATGCTGTCCTACTACTAGGTCTGATGTAGAAGTCTGCAGAGTTAACCTGTAGCCTATCAACCCACGACTAACTATTGTCCCACGTTTAAACATCTGTACAGCGACTGGGATCAATTAGCCTGATGCTCTTCATGTTAGTCAGTCAGTAAAGGACTGTTGGAGGCTGTTAGTCAGTCAGTAAAGGACTGTTGGAGGCTGTCAGTCAGTCAGTAAAGGACTGTTGGAGGCTTTTAGTCAGTCAGTCAGTAAAGGACTGTTGGAGGCTGTTAGTCAGTCAGTAAAGGACTGTTGGAGGCTGTCAGTCAGTCAGTAAAGGACTGTTGGAGGCTTTTAGTCAGTCAGTCAGTAAAGGACTGTTGGAGGCTTTTAGTCAGTCAGTCAGTCAGTAAAGGACTGTTGGAGGCTGTCAGTCAATCAGTACAGGACTGTTGGAGGCTGTTAGTCAGTCAATCAGTAAAGGACTGTTGGAGGCTGTTAGTCAGTCAGTCAGTAAAGGACTGTTGTAGGCTGTTAGTCAGTCAGTAAAGGACTGTTGGAGGCTTTTAGTTAGTCAGTAAAGGACTGTTGGAGGCTGTTAGTCAGTCAGTAAAGGACTGTTGGAGGCTTTTAGTCAGTCAGTAAAGGACTGTTGGAGGCTGTTAGTCAGTCAGTGAAGGACTGTTGGAGGCTGTTAGTCAGTCAGTCAGTAAAGGACTATTGGAGGCTGTCAGTCAGTCAGTCAGTAAAGGACTGTTGGAGGCTGTCAGTCAGTCAGTCAGTCAGTCAGTAAAGGACTGTTGGAGGCTGTTAGTCAGTCAGTCAGTAAAGGACTGTTGGAGGCTTTTAGTCAGTCAGTCAGTAAAGGACTGTTGGAGGCTTTTAGTCAGTCAGTAAAGGACTGTTGGAGGCTTTTAGTCAGTCAGTAAAGGACTGTTGGAGGCTGTCAGTCAGTAAAGGACTATTGGAGGCTGTCAGTCAGTCAGTCAGTCAGTAAAGGACTGTTGGAGGCTTTTAGTTAGTCAGTAAAGGACTGTTGGAGGCTGTTAGTCAGTCACTAAAGGACTGTTGGAGGCTTTTAGTCAGTCAGTCAGTAAAGGACTGTTGGAGGCTGTTAGTCAGTCACTAAATGACTGTTGGAGGCTGTTAGTCAGTCAGTAAAGGACTGGTGGAGGCTGTTAGTCAGTCAGTAAAGGACTGTTGAAGGCTGTTAGTCAGTCAGTAAAGGACTGTTGTAGGCTGTTAGTCAGTCAGTAAAGGACTGTTGGAGGCTGTTAGTCAGTCAGTCAGTAAAGGACTGTTGGAGGCTGTTAGTCAGTCAGTCAGTCAGTAAAGGACTGTTGGAGGCTGTTAGTCAGTCAGTAAAGGACTGTTGGAGGCTGTCAGTCAGTCAGTCAGTAAAGGACTGTTGGAGGCTGTTAGTCAGTCAGTAAAGGACTGTTGGAGGCTGTTAGTCAGTCAGTCAGTCAGTAAAGGACTGTTGGAGGCTGTTAGTCAGTCAGTAAAGGACTGTTGGAGGCTGTTAGTCAGTCAGTAAAGGACTGTTGGAGGCTGTTAGTCAGTCAGTAAAGGACTGTTGGAGGCTTTTAGTCAGTCAGTAAAGGACTATTGGAGGCTGTCAGTCAGTCAGTCAGTCAGTAAAGGACTGTTGGAGGCTTTTAGTTAGTCAGTAAAGGACTGTTGGAGGCTGTTAGTCAGTCACTAAAGGACTGTTGGAGGCTTTTAGTCAGTCAGTCAGTAAAGGACTGTTGGAGGCTGTTAGTCAGTCACTAAATGACTGTTGGAGGCTGTTAGTCAGTCAGTAAAGGACTGGTGGAGGCTGTTAGTCAGTCAGTAAAGGACTGTTGAAGGCTGTTAGTCAGTCAGTAAAGGACTGTTGTAGGCTGTTAGTCAGTCAGTAAAGGACTGTTGGAGGCTGTTAGTCAGTCAGTCAGTAAAGGACTGTTGGAGGCTGTTAGTCAGTCAGTCAGTCAGTAAAGGACTGTTGGAGGCTGTTAGTCAGTCAGTAAAGGACTGTTGGAGGCTGTCAGTCAGTCAGTCAGTAAAGGACTGTTGGAGGCTGTTAGTCAGTCAGTAAAGGACTGTTGGAGGCTGTTAGTCAGTCAGTCAGTCAGTAAAGGACTGTTGGAGGCTGTTAGTCAGTCAGTAAAGGACTGTTGGAGGCTGTTAGTCAGTCAGTAAAGGACTGTTGGAGGCTGTTAGTCAGTCAGTAAAGGACTGTTGGAGGCTTTTAGTCAGTCAGTAAAGGACTGTTGGAGGCTGTTAGTCAGTCAGTAAAGGACTGTTGGAGGCTGTTAGTCAGTCAGTAAAGGACTGTTGGAGGCTGTTAGTCAGTCAGTCAGTCAGTAAAGGAATTTTGGAGGCTGTTAGTCAGTAAAGGACTGTTGGAGGCTTTCAGTCAGTCAGTAATGGACTGTTGGAGGCTTTTAGTCAGTCAGTAAAGGACTGTTGGAGGCTGTCAGTCAGTCAGTCAGTCAGTCTGTAAAGGACTGTTGGAGGCTGTTAGTCAGTCAGTAAAGGACTGTTGGAGGCTTTTAGTCAGTCAGTAAAGGACTGTTGGAGGCTGTTAGTCAGTCAGTAAAGGACTGTTGGAGGCTGTTAGTCAGTCAGTAAAGGACTGTTGGAGGCTGTTAGTCAGTCAGTCAGTCAGTAAAGGAATTTTGGAGGCTGTTAGTCAGTAAAGGACTGTTGGAGGCTTTCAGTCAGTCAGTAATGGACTGTTGGAGGCTTTTAGTCAGTCAGTAAAGGACTGTTGGAGGCTGTCAGTCAGTCAGTCAGTCAGTCTGTAAAGGACTGTTGGAGGCTGTTAGTCAGTCAGTAAAGGACTGTTGGAGGCTGTTAGTCAGTCAGTAAAGGACTGTTGGAGGCTGTTAGTCAGTCAGTAAAGGACTGTTGGAGGCTGTTAGTCAGTCAGTAAAGGACTGTTGGAGGCTTTCAAGACGTCCCAGTCAGTCAGACAGGCAGGAAAATAGAGAGATATTATATTATCTACTTCTCTTGCTTTGCCAATGTTAACATATGTTTCCCATGGGGGTCTAATGGCACTGTGAGTGTACCAGTCTAAGTTGAAGGGTTAGAGGTTCCAAGCCCCTTCTATAGATGGTGTCTGTATGGTGGAGAAGTGCAATGGGCTCTATGACTGATTCAAGTATTTGTTAGCCAAATCCTCCCTCTCTCTCTCTCTCTCTCTCTCTCTCTCTCTCTCTCTCTCTCTCTCTCTCTCTCTCTCTCTCTCTCTCTCTCTCTGTCTCTGTCTCTCTCTCTCTCTCTCTCTCTCTCTCTCTCTCTCTCTCTCTCTCTCTCTCTCTCTCTCTCTCTCTCTCTCTCTCTGTCTCTCTCTGTCTCTGTCTCTCTCTCTCTCTCTCTCTCTCTCTCTCTCTCTCTCTCTCTCTCTCTGTCTCTCTCTCTCTCTCTCGCTCGTTCTCATTCTCTCTCTCTCTCTCGCTCGTTCTCATTCTCTCTCTCTCTCACTGTCTCTGTCTCTCTCTCTGTCTCTCTCTCGTTCTCTCTCTCTCGCTCTCGCTCTCCCTCTGTCTCTCCCTCTCTCTCTCTCTGTCTCTCTCTCTCTCTCTCTCTCTCTCTCTCTCTCTCTCTCTCTCGTTCTCATTCTCTCTCTCTCTCTCTCTCTCTCGCTCGTTCTCATTCTCTCTCTCTCTCTCACTCGTTCTCATTCTCTCTCTCTCTCACTGTCTCTGTCTCTCTCTCTGTCTCTCTCTGTCTCTCTCTCTCTATCTCTCGCTCTCCCTCTGTCTCTCCCTCTCTCTCTCTGTCTCTGTCTCTATCTGTCTCTCTCTCTCTCTGTGTGTTTCTGTCTCTCTCTGTCTCTGTCTCTCTCTCTCTCCCTCCCCCCTCTCTCTCTCTCTCTCTCTCTGTGTTTCTGTCTCTCTCTCTCTCTCTCTCTCTCTGTGTTTCTGTCTCTCTCTCTCTCTCTCTGTCTCTCTCTCTCTCTCTCTCTCTCTCTCTCTCTCTCTCTGTGTTTCTGTCTCTCTCTCTGTCTCTCTGTCTCTCTCTCTCACTCGTCCCCCCCCCCCCCCTTCCTGTTAGTTCTGTCCTGTTATTCTGGCCATGTCGTGTGCTGATATTAAACATCGCGGATGGCACCGTGGAGGCACCGTGGAGGGTTCTGTTGGCAGGGGTATCCCTCTCTATGATGTCATCCCCGCCAGGCTCGGGTCGTTGTGTGATGCCTCTCTCTGTTTTCAGAGGGAAATATTTCAGTAATTATGCCGTTCTCTGGCAGTGACCTTGGAAGCTTGGAACCTTGGAAGCTTGGAACCTTGGAAGCTTGGAACCTTGGAACCTTGGAACCTTGGAACCTTGGAACCTTGGAACCTTGGAACCTTGGAACCTTGGAAGCTTGGAACCTTGGAAGCTTGGAACCTTGGGAGCTTCCCTTTAATGAACTGAATCGCGGCACATGTTTGGAAAGTGAACAGAGTCCTTTCAAGGCTAGAACGTTCTGCTTTAGTAACACTTCTGGTATCGCAAGGGCCTTGTAAACAGTTCCACTTTTAGAATTGATAACATTTAAAATCTGTTCAGCCTGGTTGCTTTGTAGTGGCTGAGCTAATTTTCTAGGTATGTGGGTATTTTTTTTGAATCTCCCAAGTCGAGATGGAGTGGTGTGTTTTTACTAGGCCGGTGGGTGTTTTGAAGTTTGGTCCGTGGTGTTTATCGGTCTGGTGAACACCGTACACACTACGTGTTGCCTTGAGGAGTCTTACTGCGCTGAGCTGCTGTGGGTTTCACTAAACACATTGGGCTCTGACTTTTAAAAAAAAAACAAGTTGAATCAAATAATTATAATAGTTTTTTTTTATAGATTGAATTTAAAAAATCATCACGTTTGATTTATTTCAGTTAAAGTTGAAAAATGAGATGTTGTCGTTTGAAAGGTTTAGTTGATGAAGATAGACGGTGATCAGGTGTTGTCCTTGGTCTTCAGTAGCTACGCTGCAGTAGAGCTGCTATTCCACTGGCTGAGTCCTGGTATCCAGACACGCTATTATACTGTCTCTATCTCCTGCACCATGCAGTACTGTTATTCTGCCTGTCTCTATCTCCTGCACCATGCAGTACTGTTATTCTGCCTGTCTCTATCTCCTGCACCATGCAGTACTGTTATTCTGCCTGTCTCTATCTCCTGCACCATGCAGTACTGTTATTCTGCCTGTCTCTATCTCCTGCACCATGCAGTACTGTTATTCTGCCTGTCTCTATCTCCTGCACCATGCAGTACTGTATGTTATTCTGTCTGTCTCTATCTCCTGCACCATGCCGTACTGCATGTTATTCTGCCTGTCTCTATCTCCTGTACCATGCGGTACTGTATGTTATTCTGCCTGTCTCTATCTCCTGCACCATGCCATGCTGTATGTTATTCTGCCTGTCTCTATCTCCTGTACCATGTAGTACTGTTATTCTGTCTGTCTCTATCTCCTGTACCATGCAGTGCTGTTATTCTGCCTGTCTCTATCTCCTGCACCATGCAGTACTGTTATTCTGCCTGTCTCTATCTCCTGCACTATGTAGTACTGTTATTCTGCCTGTCTCTATCTCCTGCACCATGCTGTACTGTTATTCTGCCTGTCTCTATCTCCTGTACCATGCAGTGCTGTTATTCTGCCTGTCTCTATCTCCTGTACCATGCAGTGCTGTTATTCTGCCTGTCTCTATCTCCTGCACCATGCAGTACTGTTGTTCTGCCTGTCTCTATCTCCTGCACCATGCAGTACTGTTGTTCTGCCTGTCTCTATCTCCTGCACCATGCGGTACTGTATGTTGTCTTCAGGGCAGCAGCTCTCAGCTCTGAGATTACTTTTCTACATGTTTTTGAATGAGTTCATTAATTAAACACGAGGATCAATTGTAGTTTGCTAATATCCTGAAGCAGGCAGTAATAACATCAGGGAATAGGGCTTCATTTGGGAGTCTACCCCTATCTATTTCACTACGGGCCCTGGTCTAAAGTAGTGCACTATATAGGGACTAGGGCTTCATTTGGGAGACTACCCCTATCTATTTCACTATGGGCCCTGGTCTAAAGTAGTGCACTATAATAGGGAATAGGGTGCCGTTTAAGGATAAACAATAGGTTTCTTATTAATCATACTTTTTGTCATAACAAGCAGCCCAGTTTTCAGGAACCAGTAGACTGACTGGAGGTTTAGTGTTTCTCCCAGTTAGACAGATGGGGGCTGAGGAACCAGTAGACTGACTGGAGGTTTAGTGTTTCTCCCAGTTAGACAGATGGGGGCTGAGGAACCAGTAGACTGACTGGAGGTTTAGTGTTTCTCCCAGTTAGACAGAGGAACCAGTAGACTGACTGGAGGTTTAGTGTTTCTCCCAGTTAGACAGATGGGGGCTGAGGAACCAGTAGACTGACTGGAGGTTTAGTGTTTCTCCCAGTTAGACAGATGGGGACTGAGGAACCAGTAGACTGACTGGAGGTTTAGTGTTTCTCCCAGTTAGACAGATGGGGGCTGAGGAACCAGTAGACTGACTGGAGCTTTAGTGTTTCTCCCAGTTAGACAGATCGGGGCTGAGGAACCAGTAGACTGACTGGAGGTTTAGTGTTTCTCCCAGTTAGACAGATGGGGGCTGAGGAACCAGTAGACTGACTTGAGGTTTAGTGTTTCTCCCAGTTAGACAGATGGGGGCTGAGGAACCAGTAGACTGACTGGAGGTTTAGTGTTTCTCCCAGTTAGACAGATGGGGACTGAGGAACCAGTAGACTGACTGCAAGTTTAGTGTTTCTCCCAGTTAGACTGAGGAACCAGTAGACTGACTGGAGGTTTAGTGTTTCTCCCAGTTAGACAGATGGGGGCTGAGGAACCAGTAGACTGACTGGAGGTTTAGTGTTTCTCCCAGTTAGACAGATGGGGACTGAGGAACCAGTAGACTGACTGGAGGTTTAGTGTTTCTCCCAGTTAGACAGATGGGGGCTGAGGAACCAGTAGACTGACTGGAGGTTTAGTGTTTCTCCCAGTTAGACAGATGGGGGCTGAGGAACCAGTAGACTGACTGGAGCTTTAGTGTTTCTCCCAGTTAGACAGATGGGGGCTGAGGAACCAGTAGACTGACTGGAGGTTTAGTGTTTCTCCCAGTTAGACAGATGGGGGGCTGAGGAACCAGTAGACTGACTGGAGGTTTAGTGTTTCTCCCAGTTAGACAGATGGGGGCTGAGGAACCAGTAGACTGACTGGAGGTTTAGTGTTTCTCCCAGTTAGACAGATGGGGGCTGAGGAACCAGTAGACTGACTGGAGGTTTAGTGTTTCTCCCAGTTAGACAGATGGGGACTGAGGAACCAGTAGACTGACTGGAGGTTTAGTGTTTCTCCCAGTTAGACAGATGGGGGCTGAGGAACCAGTAGACTGACTGCAGGTTTAGTGTTTCTCCCAGTTAGACAGATGGGGGCTGAGGAACCAGTAGACTGACTGGAGGTTTAGTGTTTCTCCCAGTTAGACAGATGGGGGCTGAGGAACCAGTAGACTGACTGAAGGTTTAGTGTTTCTCCCAGTTAGACAGATGGGGACTGAGGAACCAGTAGACTGACTGGAGGTTTAGTGTTTCTCCCAGTTAGACAGAGGAACCAGTAGACTGGCTGGAGGTTTAGTGTTTCTCCCAGTTAGACAGATGGGGGCTGAGGAACCAGTAGACTGACTGGAGGTTTAGTGTTTCTCCCAGTTAGACAGATGGGGGCTGAGGAACCAGTAGACTGACTGCAGGTTTAGTGTTTCTCCCAGTTAGACAGATGGGGGCTGAGGAACCAGTAGACTGACTGCAGGTTTAGTGTTTCTCCCAGTTAGACAGATGGGGCTGAGGAACCAGTAGACTGACTGGAGGTTTAGTGTTTCTCCCAGTTAGACAGATGGAGAGAGAGGGGGAGGGAGAAGGGTGAGAGAGGGGGAGGGAGAAGGGGGAGAGAGAGGGGGAGGGAGAAGGGGGAGAGAGAGGGGGAGGGAGAAGGGGGGAGAGAGAGAGGGAGGGAGAAGGGGGAGAGGGAGGGAGAAGGGGGAGAGGGAGGGAGAAGGGGGAGAGGGAGGGAGAGAGAGGGAGGGAGAAGGGGGGAGAGAGAGGGGGAGGGAGAAGGGGGGAGAGAGAGGGGGAGGGAGAAGGGGGAGAGAGAGGGAGGGAGAAGGGGGAGAGAGGGAGGGAGAAGGGGGGAGAGTTGTCTTACTTTTTAACTCTTCATTGTTGCTAAAGGGCTCGTGAGTCTGCATTTCACAGTAAATTCTACACCTGTTGTATTTTGGCACACGTGACAAATACATTTGGCTTTGATGAAATTTGAGTTGAGATGATCAGATTGTCAGTCTGCATGGTCAACGTAGCACATGGAGACACTTGTTATCAGTCTGCATGGTCAACGCAGCACATTGAGACACCTGTCAGTCTGCATGGTCAACGTAGCACATTGAGACACCTGTCAGTCTGCATGGTCAACATAGCACATTGAGACACCTGTCAGTCTGCATGCTCAACGCAGCACATGGAAACACTTGTTATCAGTCTGCATGGTCAACGCAGCACATTGAGACACCTGTCAGTCTGCATGGTCAACGTAGCACATTGAGACACCTGTCAGTCTGCATGGTCAACGCAGCACATGGAGACACCTGTCAGTCTGCATGGTCAACGCAGCACATGGAAACACTTGTTATCAGTCTGCATGGTCAACGCAGCACATGGATACACCTGTCAGTCTGCATGCTCAACGCAGCACATGGAGACACTCGTCAGTCTGCATGGTCAACGCAGCACATGGAGACACTCGTCAGTCTGCATGGTCAACGCAGCACATGGAGACACTCGTCAGTCTGCATGGTCAACGCAGCACATGGAGACACTCGTCAGTCTGCATGGTCAACGCAGCACATGGAGACACTCGTCAGTCTGCATGGTCAACGCAGCACATGGAGACACCTGTCAGTCTGCATGGTCAACGCAGCACATGGAGACACCTGTCAGTCTGCATGGTCAACGCAGCACATGGAGACACCTGTCAGTCTGCATGGTCAACGCAGCACATGGACACACCTGTCAGTCTGCATGGTCAACGCAGCACATGGACACACCTGTCAGTCTGCATGGTCAACGCAGCGCATGGAGACACTCGTCAGTCTGCATGGTCAACGCAGCACATGGAGACACCTGTCAGTCTGCATGGTCAACACAGCACATGGAGACACCTGTCAGTCTGCATGGTCAACGCAGCACATGGAGACACCTGTCAGTCTGCATGGTCAACGCAGCACATGGAGACACCTGTCAGTCTGCATGGTCAACGCAGCACATGGAGACACCTGTCAGTCTGCATGGTCAACGCAGCACACGGAGACACCTGTCAGTCTGCATGGTCAACGCAGCACATGGAGACACCTGTCAGTCTGCATGGTCAACGCAGCACATGGAGACACCTGTCAGTCTGCATGGTCAACGCAGCACATGGAGACACCTGTCAGTCTGCATGGTCAACGCAGCACATGGAGACACCTGTCAGTCTGCATGGTCAACACAGCACATGGAGACACCTGTCAGTCTGCATGGTCAACGCAGCACATGGAGACACCTGTCAGTCTGCATGGTCAACGCAGCACATGGAGACACCTGTCAGTCTGCATGGTCAACGCAGCACATGGAGACACCTGTCAGTCTGCATGGTCAACGCAGCACATGGAGACACCTGTCAGTCTGCATGGTCAACACAGCACATGGAGACACCTGTCAGTCTGCATGGTCAACGCAGCACATGGAGACACCTGTCAGTCTGCATGGTCAACGCAGCACATGGAGACACCTGTCAGTCTGCATGGTCAACGCAGCACATGGAGACACCTGTCAGTCTGCATGGTCAACGCAGCACACGGAGACACCTGTCAGTCTGCATGGTCAACGCAGCACACGGAGACACCTGTCAGTCTGCATGGTCAACGCAGCACATGGAGACACCTGTCAGTCTGCATGGTCAACGCAGCACATGGAGACACCTGTCAGTCTGCATGGTCAACACAGCACATGGAGACACCTGTCAGTCTGCATGGTCAACGCAGCACATGGAGACACCTGTCAGTCTGCATGGTCAACACAGCACATGGAGACACCTGTCAGTCTGCATGGTCAACGCAGCACATGGAGACACCTGTCAGTCTGCATGGTCAACGCAGCACATGGAGACACCTGTCAGTCTGCATGGTCAACGCAGCACATGGAGACACCTGTCAGTCTGCATGGTCAACACAGCACATGGAGACACCTGTCAGTCTGCATGGTCAACGCAGCACATGGAGACACCTGTCAGTCTGCATGGTCAACGCAGCACATGCAACCATGTTGATGACTATGTTGCTGTTTTCTCTTTGCATCTTAATATAAATCCACTAGTGTTCTGTAGTGACACTATTAGTTTGTGTTTCTTACATCTGCAAACAGCTAGCTTGTCTTTTTCTTAACAAGTTGGGACCTAAATCATGTTAGCCGCTAATCGCTAGTCAGTGGTGTTACTGCCGCTGTTCTATACCAGTGGTGTTACTGCCCCTGTTCTATACCAGTGGTGTTACTGCTCCTGTTCTATACCAGTGGTGTTACTTCCCCTGTTCTATACCAGTGGTGTTACTGCCCCTGTTCTATACCAGTGGTGTTACTGCCCCTGTTCTATACCAGTGGTGTTACTGCCCCTGTTCTATACCAGTGGTGTTACTGCCCCTGTTCTATACCAGTGGTGTTACTGCCCCTGTTCTATACCAGTGGTGTTACTGCCCCTGTTCTATACCAGTGGTGTTACTGCCCCTGTTCTATACCAGTGGTGTTACTGCCCCTGTTCTATACCAGTGGTGTTACTGCCCCTGTTCTATACCAGTGGTGTTACTGCCCCTGTTGTAGACCAGTGGTGTTACTGCCCCTGTTCTATACCAGTGGTGTTACTGCCCCTGTTCTATACCAGTGGTGTTACTGCCCCTGTTCTATACCAGTGGTGTTACTGCCCCTGTTCTATACCAGTGGTGTTACTGCCCCTGTTCTATACCAGTGGTGTTACTGCCCCTGTTCTATACCAGTGGTGTTACTGCCCCTGTTCTATACCAGTGGTGTTACTGCCCCTGTTCTATACCAGTGGTGCTACTGCCCCTGTTCTATACCAGTGGTGTTACTGCCCCTGTTCTATACCAGTGGTGTTACTGCCCCTGTTCTATACCAGTGGTGTTACTGCCCCTGTTCTATACCAGTGGTGTTACTGCCCCTGTTCTGTACCAGTGGTGTTACTGCCCCTGTTCTATACCAGTGGTGTTACTGCCCCTGTTCTATACCAGTGGTGTTACTGCCCCTGTTCTATACCAGTGGTGTTACTGCCCCTGTTCTATACCAGTGGTGTTACTGCCCCTGTTCTATACCAGTGGTGTTACTGCCCCTGTTCTATACCAGTGGTGTTACTGCCCCTGTTCTATACCAGTGGTGTTACTGCCCCTGTTCTATACCAGTGGTGTTACTGCCCCTGTTCTATACCAGTGGTGTTACTGCCCCTGTTCTATACCAGTGGTGTTACTGCCCCTGTTCTATACCAGTGGTGTTACTGCCCCTGTTCTGTACCAGTGGTGTTACTGCCCCTGTTCTATACCAGTGGTGTTACTGCCCCTGTTCTATACCAGTGGTGTTACTGCCCCTGTTCTATACCAGTGGTGTTACTGCCCCTGTTCTATACCAGTGGTGTTACTGCCCCTGTTCTATACCAGTGGTGTTACTGCCCCTGTTCTATACCAGTGGTGTTACTGCCCCTGTTCTATACCAGTGGTGTTACTGCCCCTGTTCTATACCAGTGGTGTTACTGCCGCTGTTCTATACCAGTGGTGTTACTGCCCCTGTTCTATACCAGTGGTGTTACTGCCCCTGTTCTATACCAGTGGTGTTACTGCCCCTGTTCTATACCAGTGGTGTTACTGCCCCTGTTCTATACCAGTGGTGTTACTGCCCCTGTTCTATACCAGTGGTGTTACTGCCCCTGTTCTATACCAGTGGTGTTACTGCCCCTGTTCTATACCAGTGGTGTTACTGCCCCTGTTCTATACCAGTGGTGTTACTGCCCCTGTTCTGTACCAGTGGTGTTACTGCCCCTGTTCTATACCAGTGGTGTTACTGCCCCTGTTCTATACCAGTGGTGTTACTGCCCCTGTTCTATACCAGTGGTGTTACTGCCCCTGTTCTATACCAGTGGTGTTACTGCCCCTGTTCTATACCAGTGGTGTTACTGCCCCTGTTCTATACCAGTGGTGTTACTGCCCCTGTTCTATACCAGTGGTGTTACTGCCCCTGTTCTATACCAGTGGTGTTACTGCCGCTGTTCTATACCAGTGGTGTTACTGCCCCTGTTCTATACCAGTGGTGTTACTGCCCCTGTTCTATACCAGTGGTGTTACTGCCCCTGTTCTATACCAGTGGTGTTACTGCCCCTGTTCTATACCAGTGGAGTTACTGCCCCTGTTCTATACCAGAGGTGTTACTGCCCCTGTTCTATACCAGTGGTGTTACTGCCCCTGTTCTATACCAGTGGTGCTACTGCCGCTGTTCTGTACCAGTGGTGTTACTGCCCCTGTTCTGTACCAGTGGTGTTACTGCCCCTGTTCTATACCAGTGGTGTTACTGCCCCTGTTCTATACCAGTGGTGTTACTGCCCCTGTTCTATACCAGTGGTGTTACTGCCCCTGTTCTATACCAGTGGTGTTACTGCCCCTGTTCTATACCAGTGGTGTTACTGCCCCTGTTCTATACCAGTGGTGTTACTGCCCCTGTTCTATACCAGTGGTGTTACTGCCCCTGTTCTATACCAGTGGTGTTACTGCCCCTGTTCTATACCAGTGGTGTTACTGCCCCTGTTCTATACCAGTGGTGTTACTGCCCCTGTCCTATACCAGGTGGTGTTACTGCCCCTGTTCTATACCAGTGGTGTTACTGCCCCTGTTCTATACCAGTGGTGTTACTGCCCCTGTTCTATACCAGTGGTGTTACTGCCCCTGTTCTATACCAGTGGTGTTACTGCCCCTGTTCTATACCAGTGGTGTTACTGCCCCTGTTCTATACCAGTGGGGTTACTGCCCCTGTTCTATACCAGTGGGGTTACTGCCGCTGTTCTATACCAGTGGTGTTACTGCCCCTGTTCTATACCGGTGGTGTTACTGCCCCTGTTCTATACCGGTGGTGTTACTGCCCCTGTTCTATACCGGTGGTGTTACCGCCCCTGTTCTATACCGGTGGTGTTACCGCCCCTGTTCTATACCGGTGGTGTTACCGCCCCTGTTCTATACCGGTGGTGTTACCGCCCCTGTTCTATACCGGTGGTGTTACCGCCCCTGTTCTTTACCGGTGGTGTTACCGCCCCTGTTCTATACCGGTGGTGTTACCGCCCCTGTTCTATACCAGTGGTGTTACCGCCGCTGTTCTATACCAGTGGTGTTACCGCCCCTGTTCTATACCAGTGGTGTTACTGCCCCTGTTCTATA